>NW_017671393.1:47361-92158 GCF_001879085.1 Nicotiana attenuata
TAGTTTGGTTCTGGTTCTGAAAACTCTACTTTGTTAGCCTGTCTCAGGCACATGTTTATCGACTGTGAGTGAAACTCCTCTTTATTTTGATGGCAAATCCATTGGTTTCAAAAACTTTATGTCTCATCTCGTTATGTTTCCAAAACCCTAGTACTAATTACCTCGATATTTCCAGATTTGTATAGAATCTTGAGGCGAATCGGAGCATCATTACATGTATTTCTCTTGAATAAAATTTTTGGTTCTTATCGTTTGCTTTTGTCCCAAAAACTAGGCGTTCATTTACGAGTTGTTTTCAAAAGAAGGCTTTCTCTAATTTTCTAGAAGATTTAATCGTTCTATTTTTCATCTTCTTAACCGATTTTTGCATGAGTACGTCGAACCCTAATTGACTCGATGTAATATTACTGATCTTTTCCAGTCTTGCTTCGATTTTAGGGTCTTTCGTGTTACCAATCATATTAATTTGCTCTTGTTATCTTTCTGCCTTGCATGTTTTCCTTCGTCAAATCCAGTTATTCTTAATTAAGCCCTATTAGCGTTTCTATCTGGCTTCGGTCAGTAATTTCTAAATATTTTTGTGAAGGCCTTTGTTAATGGTATTCTTCTATTTATGGGAGTGATATATCTTCCAGGAAATCATTGTTACTTTGAAATTGGCCGACTGATTTGCTCTGTAAAAGTTTGTATGCCCTATTCTTGCCTGTTCCCGTTTACGACCTTAAATAGTCATTTCTTGCCTCATTGATACCTGTATATTTACTGATTCCTTACGTGATTCTTCCCTTAGTTAGGACCCCTATTATTTTATTCTGAACTCCTTTAATTTGGTTTGATTTGAACTTCTTTCCTAATTAGACTCCCTATATTTTGTCTAATTGCCCTAATTAAGGAGTCTAATTCGAACTCCTTATGTGATTCTGGATTCTATGCCCGTAATTGCTTGAATTTGCTGATTCCCTTTTACCTATGGCTCATACTCTTGAAATGCATATAAGCACTCTTATTATGCCCTTCAACACACGTAACACACTGTTCAGAATACACCACAACATACTTTGAAACCCCTCTCTTTCCTTTCTTTTGCTACTGTGCTTAACTGTTGGGTCTAGCGGGCTGTGAAAAGCCAAGGCTAAATAGTGGAATTGCACATGTTTTTACATTCTGCATTTCTTTCTTTAACTGGTTATGTCTCTACGTTAAATTTTGAAACTCAACGTTTTATGTGGTCCATGTCTTACAACATCCATGCTTGTTCCTGTACTAGTTATTCAATTTGTTTCTCTATTGCTGTTATTTAAGCATGGTCTAAATTCTGCCTTTATGTGTATCACATGTCTGACTTCACTTAGTTCTTTGATACTTGTCCAGCATTTTTAATTAGTTTCCTTACCCCCCCCCCCCCTAACTGGTACGACCATGTAGATACTTAGCTTCTAGTGCATTCGATTGGCCCTAATTATGTCACATTTTTCAACAAACTCTTGTCTTCAACATGATCCTACTGCATTCTTTCTCTATGTTTTAACTGTCTATTGCCATGACTAACTTGTTCAGTAGACTCCTAGTTGTTCTGTACATTTGGTTGTATCAAATGTTTTCCCTATTATGTGGTTTTTAACCCTATATGTTCCCAATCCCCTTCACCCCTGTTTGTAAGTCTGCTTGTTAAGTAATCTGGGTATTCTATGCATTAATTGGGTTGCTTGCTGAGTATACTTTCCTCAAAAGAATGATTTCAAAACTGTTCCTCTACTCTAGTAGTCTTCTTCACAAAATGGGCGTCACTCCAGCATCTTTCTTAAACTATTTTCCATTTCTGAATCTTTTCTCTACAGTGTTTGCTAAGTCTTTCAACACTATGTCAAGCACTCTCACCCTACTCTTAGACTATTAAGTTCTGCCCCTCTGGTGTGTGTACTGCATAGGGATCCTTGAAATCTCTCTGAACTCTGGCATTACCAGGTTGGCCCTCCACACTGCACAAGAACCAATTCCCTATTTGAGAAAAGGTCATGGTGTAAGCACTGCCGGGATCCTTGAGGTCTTAGGGAACTCGACACACGTAATTGGCTTGTGAGACCTTTGGCTTCTGAGACTCTATGGAATGAGGCCTGGCATTCCCAGGTTTACTTTGGCCTGATTTAGGCTCCCTATAGTATAGTTTCATTTACTTATGTTAATTTATTTTGATCATGGTCAATAACGAATATTATTTGTAATAGATATTGAGGGTAATTATAAAAAAGGGGAGGGTCATAGATGAATTTTGTGGGAAATCGGATAGAAATTCATGCTTCTAGGATTGTGTGTTGATGTCGCGGTAGAAATCATGTTTTAGGATTACACTATGTTTACATTCTGCAACAGATGTCATGCCAACTAGGTTTGCTATGCCTGTTTATATCAGTACCATGCCATAAAGCCTGGTGCATAATATCCTGCCTTAGGATATCATGTTACTGCTTTGGCCATTATTAGGATACAACATGTTATAGTCATCATTTTATTTTTGATTTTGCCTAAAGTCATAATCACCTAGAAACTCTATAATTAAACTACTGCTACAAGCATGCTTAATAAAATGACCATTTCTCTCTGTGCATTAGAAATCCTGATTTAGGAATCTGTTTGCATTGGCTCTAAATCATGTCTATGTCGCTTAAATGAATAACTGTCTATAAAAGGTTTAAGAGTAGTCCAACACATAGGTATCATGTTCTAGTATAAACATGCATGAAATCAGTTCTGTATCAGTAATCACCTAGATCAGTATGCCTATAGGATTGAATGACTTCAAGTTATTTCAACTAGTTCTCAGAATTATGATTCCATACAAACCCATGCTTAGGAAAGCCTTAGGTAATTAATGGTCTTATAACTATGAAATTGGGCTCCGTTTATGTGTGAAATCGTCCAGGTTTAACAGGCTATAAAATCAATAGGCAAGCTGATTAGGGTTCTACCACTACGCTTTAAAACAAATGCTGTATATTCTGTGTTTGTGATGTTCATCTAGATATCATGTTCTAAGGATTTCTAAATTTCTTCAAAATCAGTTGTTTGAGACGAGCTATGTATCTGTTTATGTGTGGAGGTAAACATGAGCCACTTAATTGCTTCCCTATTTGACAGTCCTATGTGTTCTATGTTGTCTTTAGATTTTACCTCTTAAATACCTTAGGAGTGTCTAGAAATGCCTAAGTATAGAGGTCCTAAACACCTCCGGGACCACAAGGAAGGGACGGGTAAAGCACGCTTAGAGTTCATTAATTAAACTCGCTTATATAACCACTAAGGGATGGTAATGGGTAGTAAAAGGATATGATGACCTGTGCGCTAATGCCACGTGTAACCTCTCTATTTGAGGAAGGCTTACCAGATATTGTACAGATGTGATCCTATAGGCTAACCAACTTAGGACTTCCCTTCCTTAATTTATATATGCTCGGACTTCCCTTCCTTAATTTATGTATGCTCGGACTGTTCAAACTTTTTTAGTTTAAGTATGTATGCTTAGACTGTCTAAAATTTACATATGTGTTCTTGGACCGTCTAAACTTCCTTGATTATATATGTGTGCTTAGATTGTGTAAACTTCCCTTATTTGCAAATGTGTGCTTAGACTGTTTATCTATTAAGTGACTAATTCACATAACTAAGTTCGGTCGGGCCCCACCATTGTGGACCGCGAGGGGTTCCTAACACCTTCCCCTCAAGGTTATTTCGAGCCCTTACCCTAATCTCTGGTAATGCAAACTGGTTACATGATTTAATTGCTCTAGGTGCCCTAACGCACCTTAATCCGTTAGGAGGCGACTCTTCAAATACCCAATTCCCTAAAGGAAATGAGTTGTTTCCCAATGAATGTCGAAACCCGAACTCTGCGAAGGAAAAAGGGGGTGCGACAACAAGAAAGGAAAGGAAATCATGGATGATTTCCATGTGAGGTCGGATTGGGGATGGGACTTTAGTGAGGATGGCTAGGGTTTAGGTTTGAGAGATGATAGTGTGTGAGGATACAATGGCGACGGGTTGGTAGAAAAATGGGTTAGGGTTTTGGGTAAGGAGTAATATAAAGAGCGAGTAGGTTAATTATGGACCGTTGATCATTTAAGATCAACGGCCAAGATCAAATGAGGAAGCGGGGCGGGTTATTAAGTGGGTCGCGACCGGGTTATAATTAAAGGGTCGTTTGGCCTTGGGCCAGGGGATTGGGCTAAGGATATTGGGCCAATTTGGTCCGAAAATTAGTTTAAAGCTAGGCTATTATTTAAATACACAAAAATAATTTATAAAAAAGCTTGGTAAATAAGCAAAAATATTATTTATACACTAAAATGCTTGAAAATAATAACTAAGTATTTAAAAAATATAAAATTCTATTTTGACACAAATAATATAAATAAAGAGCATTTCTGTATGAATATGGGCTATTACCGCAAAATTGTGCAAATAGCTTAAAAAATACTAATGTAATTATATAAACTGGGGTAAAAATATTTGAGACATATATTATAGATGCAAATAATAATTTTAGGTGACTAAGTCATCACACAAAATTTGAAGGAGTAATTACTGGATATTTAAATATAAGAAAATTAATTTTAATGTTTTAAAAATTATAAAAAAAATTATGGAAAATGCTTGCATAAATTTTGTAAATTAAATAATGATGCAACATTGATGTTTTGAAAGTATATATGCTATTTGAAAATATGAGAGCAAAATTGGGTATCAACATCCGTCCGTCTCAAATAAACCCGTATGCCTAACTCCCGCTGAACTGCTCTCAGAACTGCGATGTGAACTGCGTGCCCCGATCTGAAATGATGGACACTGGCACCCCGTGAAGGCAAACAATCTTGCGGATAAAGATATCAGCCAAATGCTCCGAAGAATAGGTAATCCTAACTGGAATGAAATATGCGGGCTTGGTCAACCGGTCCACAATCACCCAAATAGCATAAAACTTATTCAAGGTCCATGGAAGACCAACTACGAAGTCCATGGTGATATGCTCTCATTTCCACTCTAGAATCTCAAGCCTCTGAAGCAAACCGCCCGGCCTCTGATGTCGTACTTCACCTGATGACAATTCAAGCAGCGAGCTACAAATTCCACTATGTCATTCTTGATCCTCCTCCACCAATTGTTGCCTCAAGTCGTGGTACATCTTTGTAGCACCCAGATAAATGGAATACCGTGAACTGTGGGCCTCCTCAAGAATCAACTCACGTAGCCCATCCACATTGGGCACACAAATCCGACCCTGCATCTGCAACACCCCATCATCTCCAATAGAAACCTTATTCGCATCATCGTGTTGAACCGTGTCCTTAAGGACAAGCAAATGGTGGTCTTCATACTGGTGTTCTCTGATGCGATCATGTAAGGACGACCGGGAAACAACACAAGCTAGAACCTGACAAGGCTCCGAAACATCTAACCTCATGAACTGATTGGCCAAGGCCTGAAAATCTAATGCAAGCGGTCTCTCACCAACAAGAATGAATGCAAGGCTACCTATACTCACCACCTTCCTACTCAAGGCACCGGCCACCATATTGGCCCTCTCGAGATGATAAAAAATGGTAATATCATAGTCCTTTAGCAGCTCCAACCATCTCCATTGCCTCAAATTTATATCCTTTTGTTTGAACAAATGCTTAATACTCCGATGATCCGTAAATACCTCAAAAGACACACCGTAGAGATAAACCCTCCAAATCCTCAATGCATGAACGATGGTTGCCAACTCCAAATCATGAACAGAGTAGTTCTTCTCATGAGGCTTCAACTAGCGTGAAGCATAAGAAATCACTCTACCCTCCTACATCAAGACGCGCCGGATACCAATCTGAGAAGCATCACAATACATTGTATAAGAACCCGATGGGTCAAATAGGTCATCAATGCGCGGAAAAGGATACTTGGTCTTAATTGTAACTTTGTTCAATAGCCAATAGTCGATGCACATCCGCATAGTACCATCCTTATTCTTCACAAACAGAACCGGTGCACCCAAGGTGACACATTAGACCTAATGAACCCCTTATCAAGAAGCTCCTGAAGCTGCTCTTTCAATTCCTTCAACTCTACTAGTGCCATACGATACGGAGGAATAGAAATGGGCTGCAGGAGACACATCCAGAAAGTCTCACACTACCGGAACAGAATCAATAGTAGGAGTATTAACACCAACATCCCTCACAAAAGTTAAATATGACAAACACCCCTTCCCAACCACCCGTTGGCCTTCAGATATGAAATCACCCTATTGTGAACATAGTTTAGAGAACCTCTCCACTCGATCCTAGGTAACCCCGGCATTGCCAAACGTCACAATCTTAGTGTGGCAGTCCCAAATAGCATGGCATGGGGACAACTAATCCATACCTTGAATCACGTTGAAATCGACCATACCAAGCAATAAGAGATCTCTAGTCTCCATTCCTCCAATAGTCACCATACACGACTGATACATATGGTCCACAATAATAGAATCTCCCACTGGCGTAGATACACGAGTATGTGAAACTAAGGACTCACGGGGCATACCCAAATAACGAGCAAAATACGATGACACATATAAATAAGTGGAACCAGGGTCAAATAATGTGGAAGCATCCCTGTTGCATACTGAGACAATACATGTGATTACTGCGTCTGAAGCAATAGCCTCTGGCCTGGCAGGGAAAGCATAGCATCGAGCCTGTCACCCACCTAATTAGCCTCCTTCTCTAGGGCGACCTCTAGCTACCGGGCCTTACCCCGAGCTGGCTGAGCGTGTGGTGTAGCTGATGGTACGGGTGTCATCGGCCAAAAACTCTATTGTGGAAACCCACTCAACAGTATAGGGCAATCCCTCTTGAGATGACTCAAGTCCCTACACTCGAAATAACTTTTCCTCTGACGGAGCTGCTGCCCTTGATAACCCGAGGAACTGCCTGTAAAAACCTGGGAAGACGAAGCATGGTAAGAACTTTACGTTAGTAATGCACTGAATGATGACTGACCCGAACGAGCACTGTAAGAACCATGGCTAACTAATGCACCAAGATTAACAGGACGAACCATCTGAGCGTGCCTAAAAGGACGACCCCTGCTATGATGAGACTGTCCTCCAAAAGAAATACCGCTAAAACCACCCAAACCAAGAGGCCACTTGGCTTCCTTCTCCTCATGCTCCTGACTACGGACCTGCTCTAGCCGCCAAGCAATATCAACCACCTCGTCAAACCTAGCACCCGATGCAATCTCCCAATCGTAACAAAGTGCAGTCCATAGTTGAGGCCATTAATGAACCTCCTAATCCTCTCCCTCTCTGTGGGAACCAACCAGATTGCATGACGAGCCAACTCTGAAAAATCTCATCTTGTACTGGGTCATGGGCATGCCCTCCTGGTGTAGCTACTCTAACTTCCTACAACTCCTCCCTGCGGTTCGGTGGTACAAACATCTCCAAGAAGAGAATGGAGAACTCGTGCCATGTAAGTGGTGCAGCACCGGCTGGCCTGCTCCGCTCATAGGCCTCCCACCATCTGAAGGTTGTCCCCAACAGCTGAAAAGTAGTAAATGAGACCTCACTAGTCTCTAGAATACCCACCGTGTGAAGAATCCGCTGGCACCTATCCAAGAAATCCTGAGCTCCTCTGACTCAGCCCCACTGAATAATGGAAGATTGAGCCTCCCAAACCTCTCTAGTCTCTTCTGCTCCTCGTCACTCATAGGGGGACCCACCTAGGCTTGAGCAACTGTAACCAGTTGGACTGGTAGTAACCCTGGTATCTAAAGTCCCTGCACCACAGGCTCTGGAGTATGGGTAGTGGGAGACTGAGCATCTCTCCCGGCCTGAGAAGTGGCTTGTGCGATCGGAACTGAAACTGCTTGAGCAAGGCTAGTGCATACAATCAATATCTGGGTCAAAGCCACTTAAAGGCCTGGAATCACAATGGGCACCGGTTGGTGCCTGAGCTGGCCCCACCGGCTCAACCACATCTGGAATCTGCTCCTGAGCTGGAGCAACTGGTGGGTCTATAGGTGCTGCTCTAGCTATTGTACGAGCTCCACCTCGGCCTCGACCGCAGCCCCAGCCTCTCCCGGCCCTAGTTGGTGGTACTGGTTGCCGTCTGCCCGATCCGATAGCATGTGTCCTCACCATCTATGAGAGAATAGAATAGCAGAAGTTAGTTTCCGGAATCAACAAATCCGAACGATAAGAATACATGAAAGTCAAGTTTTTCCTAAGGTTTCGGTAGCCTCCGGAAAATAAGTACAGATATCTCTGTACCGATCCGCAAGACTCTACTAAATCTGCTTATGACTCGTAATACCAATGAACATGGCTCTAATACAATCTTATCACGGCCCAAAATCTCAACCTGTCGAGATGGCGCCTAATATATCGGCTAGGCAAGCCGAAACATGATAACGAAGGCAACATAATTAATGAAATTCATAACAATAGCATAAACCTGAGGTCTCAATACAGTAAAAACTATTAATACAATGTGAGTCCCCCCGTAGAAACTGGTAAGTATGAAGGCATGAGCTACTACGATGAAATACGAGTCTGAAATTGAACAATAAATACATTGTGTGAACTATAACAGCGGTATGAATGGATAAGACAAGTCAAACTGCGACCATGGATGCAGCTCTACCTCTCCTCTAGAAGATAGTACGAAAAGCAATCTACTGCTAGAAATTGGTCCCCACACCTAGATCTGCACAATTAAGTGCAGAGTGTAGTATGAGTACAACCAACCCCATTGTACTAAATAAGTATCGTAACTAAATACGGCAATGTAAAAGAAGCACAAATTATTAATGATACTAGTTATCACCTATGTTGTTTCATCTTTTAATTACAAAACAGTATTGAAATCAAATCCTCATGTTTAGTAAGAAGACATTTGTGTGTGTATGTGTACGATTTCTCAAATATTCTACTTAGTCAATATCTTGGCATATAAAGGTGATGTGCAATTAAATCAGATAAATAATGAAGGAAATTACAAGTAAAGATGAAATGCAAAAATCCAACAACATACTGACCAGATTCCCTCACTTTTCCATATCCCTTCCAAATCACTGATCAATATTTCCAATATCCGCATGTACACCATTAAGAGAGAAACATGAGATAATGACTCTAGGGGGATAGATACGTATCCACACGCTCCACGGACAACTCACGTTCTATGCGAACAACTCATGTGCTAATAATAGAACCCGCACGGACATCTCACATACTGCACGGATAACTCACATGCCAATAACATCAATATATGGATCCGCACGGACAACTCACGTGACAATAACACAATTCGCCTGGTATGGTCACAGGCACAACAACACAATTCGTCTGGCATGGGTTCATCCCCACGCATGTGCACACCCAATAGCACGTAGCTATCACAACAATTCAGGCAACTAGTGCCTCAATCGAGTTTAAATAAGATAATTACCTCAAACAGATCAAATCACTCCGCTAGCAAGCCCTTCCCATGTGTATCGCCCTCCGAAAGGCTCGAATCTAGCCAAAAATAATGTAATACTATCAATAGAAGCTATAGGAATTAACTCCAAATGAAAAAGCTAATATCTTTAACCAAAGTCAAAAAGTCAACTCCGGGCCCACGTCTCGGAATCCAACAAAATTTACAAAATCCGAACGCTCATTCAATGGTGAGTCCAACCATACTAAAATTATTCAAATCCGACCGCAAATCGCCTTTTAAACCCCCAAAACTTGGCCTAAGAAGTTTTACCATTTTCCCCCAAATTTTCCAATTCAATAATTAAATGACAAAAATAATGATAGATTCATGTATAATAGCCAAATCCGAGTTAGAATCACCTACCCCGATGAGTTCCTTGAAAATTCCTCGAAAAATCGCCACAAACCGAGCTCTCTAGGTCCATAAGATGAAAACGAATTCAAACCCTTGAACACACCTTAACTGCCCAGTGATTCCGTTTCCGCAACCAGGAGGTCCGCTTCTGCAGAACCGCTTCTACGGAAAATGGAGTGCACCTGCGCATCCCACTTAAGACCAGCCACTCGACTTCTGCGAAAATACGCCTGCATCTATGCACGTGTGCCTACGGAGGAAATATCGTACCTCTGACCATGCCAACTCATACGCTTCGGAAGCAGAAGCGACTTCGCTTCTGCAGAGAATTTCACGCTTCTGCGGACCTAGCATCCCCTACACACTTCCTCACCTACGGCGTCGCACCTGCGGCCACTCCCATCCTAGGTACGATCATACCAAAAGTCGAGCAATATCAGCATTGTTCCAAGTCCAAATTTCGAATCATTAACCATTTTGAAATCCACCTGAGGCCCCCAAGATCCCATCCAAACATACCAACAAGTCCTAAAACATGGTACGAACTTATTTGAAACCTCAAATCATGTCAAACAACATCAAAGATATGAATCGCACCCGAATTCAAGCCTATTAAAACTAACGAATTTCCAAATTTTACAAAATCGATACTGAAATGAATTTCCAACAGACCTATTACAACTTTCGAAACCAAGATCTAAGCCCGGTAACCACAAAGTCAACTCTCGGTCAAACCTCACAACTCTCTGAACTTCAACTTTTCCAACTTTCACCAATTCAAGCCAAAATCACCTACAGACCTCCAAATCAATATTTGGACATATTCCTAAGTCCAAAATCACCATACGGAGCTATCGGAACCATCAAAACTTCATTCTGGAGTTATTTACTCATAAGTCAACATCCGGTCAACTCTTTCAACTTAGGTTTCCAACGTTGGGACTAAGTATCCCAATTTATTTCGAAATATCCCCGAAACTAAAACAACCACCCCGGCAAGTCACATAACAACAAAAGAACACAGAACAAGCAATAAATTGGGGAATGGGGCTATAATACTCAAAACGACTTGGTGGGTCGTTACAAGAAGGATCCTCCAAGAAAAGAAACAAGCTAAATACCAAGAAAGGAACACGGTTCTACAAGAAGAAAGACACGAGCAAGATGAAGTGCTACAATTGCCAAGTTCCAGGGCATTTTCTCATGAGTGCGCTGAGCCGAAAAAGGTAGCATTTCAAAATGCATCTCTTAGTGCTGTATATGTTTCTAGGCTCTAGCACTGTTTTACCACTCGAATCTTATCCTGTGTGGATTGTAGACTCAAGGGCCACCGACCATGTCAGCCGTGATAGAGAAGAATTTATAGAATTTCGTCGAGTTCCACCTAGATCAAGGCATGTATATGTGGTAAATAATGCAAAGTTTGAAGTCAAATGGATAGGCACTAGCAGAATGGACACTCGTGGTAGCCAATCTTTAATGTTGCGTGACGTCCTATATGTTCTAGAGATTTGACGAAACTTAGTCTATGTGTCTGTTCTTCTAGATTTAGATTTAGATTTCAATTTGAACTTTAGTCGCAGTGGTCTTAGAATTACTCTAGACTATATTTTTATGGTTTTGGACATCGCTATGATGGTTTTATATTGTTATATTGTAATCCTTCTACGTATAACTACTATGTTGATTGTTGTGTTATGGCACGTTATTCTCGTAATAGTGGTATTGATATTATTACATGGCATGCAATATTAGGTCACATAGGGTAGGTTTGAATGAATAGAATGGCTAAAGAAGAACATTTAGATTCTTTCTCCAAAATTAAAATGCCAACTTGTGAAAATTGTCTTGCGGGAAAGATTACACATAAATCATTTGAAAAGGAAAAGAGAGTTGATTTTACATTGAAATTAATCCATTATGATATATATAGTTCAATGAATATGAGGGCTAAGTCTGGTGTTTTATATTTCATTACGTCTATTGACGAGTTCACGCGCTTTAGTTATGTCTATTTCATTTCTCATAAATCTGAAGCACTAGAATGCTATAAGACATATTTGAACGAAGTTGAGAATCAACTAGACAAAAGGATTATGACCTTAAGGACCGGTAGAGGGTGAGAATATCTATCAAAATAATTTGAAAAATTATGTAAAGAAAAAGGCATCACCAGACAGTTGACTATTCCTTACACACATCAACAAAATGGTATAGTAGAAAGGAGTAATAGAATACTATTGGACATGATAAGATCCATGATGGCATAGACAAATTCACCTATCTCTTTTTGGGGAGATGTGTTATTGACTGTAGCCTACATATCAAACAAAGTTCCTTCTAAATCAGTTTTTTCCACTCCTTATGAGCTATGAACTGGTCATAATGTGTTGCATATGTAAAAGATTCTATTAGCAAGTTTTGTAAACTAGGTCCAAAAGGCAAAAAAATATATCTTTATAAGATATTCAGAATGCTCCAAATGTATGTGTTCATTAGTGAATTAGAGGATGAGAGTGTTACTAATATTGAATCACAAGATGACACATTTCTAGAAAATAATTTTCCAAAGAAGGGCGAGGTAAAGAATGGAGAGCCTCTTTATGAGATGTTGAAGTCAGAGAGTCAGCAAGTGTCTTCTGACATAGCTGATAATCAAATCGATCAAGATCTTGTTCTTGATCCGAGTAGGAGTGGGAACTCTCAATCCCAAAATCCTTCTAACGAATATGAATTTCAACTACGAAAGAGTACCAGGAAAAAACATATCTAAACGTACTTATGAGATTGAAGATTACGATTTTTTGGTATCTCCCACAAAAATGGATGAGCCAAAGACTGTGACTGAGGCTTTATCGGAACTTGGAAAAGATGAGTGGATGAAAGAAATGAAAGAAGAATTAGAGTCCATGAAAACCAACAAAGGCTGGGATCTAGTTGACCTTCCGCCTGGGTGTAAAGCCATTGGGAACAAATGGGTTCTCAAAGTTAAATGCAAAATGGATGGGTCAATAGAAAGATACAAGGCACGGTTAGTGGCAAAAGGCTTTACTTAAGAAGCTAGAATAGATTATGAGGAAACATTTTTGTCAGTTGTGAAGTTTACCTCAATTCGCTTACTTTTGGCTGTTGTTGCACGTTTGGATTTGGAATTACATCAAATGGATGTGAATATAGCTTTTCTAAATGGAGAACTAAACGAATAAATCTACATGAAATAACCTGTAAGATTCATCGTTAAAGGCCAAAAAGAGAAGGTCCCTAAATTGAAAAGATCTATTTATGGCCTGAAGCAATCTTCAAGGCAATGGTATTTGAGATTTCACAAGGAGGTGATCTCGTATGATTTTACCATGATCAGTGAAGACCATTACATTTATGTGAAAAAGTCCAATGGGATATTTGTAATTCTTTCTCTTTATATGGACAATATTTTATTAGCCGGAAAGAATTTAGAATATTTGAAAACTATCAAGTCTTGTCTTTCAAAATCATTTGATAAGTGAGGTAGACTATATCCTTGGAGTTAAGATCCAAAGAGATCGTAACTCTATCTCAAAAAACTTATTTAAAAAAAAAATTAGAGCGTTTTTGCATGAATAGTTGCAAATCCATGGATACTCCTATAGCGAGAGGTAAAATTTTAAGCCTTGAAATGTATCCCAAGACTGAAATGAAAAGGAAGACATGTCTCGAGTTCCGTATTCAAGTGTTGTCGAGATCTTGATATACGCTACGATGTGTACTCGCCCAGATATTTTTTATGTCGTAGGTCTGGTTAGAAAGTATCAATCCAATCCTGGAAGAGATCATTGGAAAACTGTAAAGAGAATTTTCAGATACCCGAAGAGAACTACAGATTATTCACTATGTTATAGTGGAAATAATTTATAGGCCAAATGTCTCGTGACCACTTAAATTTGCATCATTTTGCAAACCCGATATACAGACTTATATTTTTCCCATTTGAACACTCCAACTTAATGAAATGAGTACTAATAAACACATCCAATAAAGCGTGTATATCAATTGTACTTACATGTACAACACGTCATGTGCTAGACTATTTATTACTTAACATGTATTATTTGTGGGTCCCATTTTTAAAATTTATTCCTCAAAATTTAATTTTACTTTTTTTTAGTTTTCTTCTCCACTCTAACACCTCTCTCCAAATCAGTAAAAGAAGCTACTATCGGAAAAAACTCCAACAAACCCTAAATCCAAAATAGTAAGCGGGCCCTTTTCCTCCATAATCTCCATAATCATCGTTAGGAACCCATTCTTCAATCAAATCTCAAGAACCCAAATCAAATAAGAATAATTTGAAAGTTTTCAAAGGTTCTAAAACCCATAGACCCAATAAAGATCAAATTTTCTGAAAAGTCCTTCGTTAAATAGTAGCTGGTATAGCAGTGAAGAAAGAGATTGAATTAGTGGTGAAAGAGAGGATGGTTTTTTCAGCTTGTCTTCTAGTCGAAAAACAACTTAAATTCGTCTGAAAACTATTCCGGTAGAGAAGTTTGATTACTACAGTAACTTTACTTGTCGGACTACAATATGTTGTTAGAAAATTAGCTATATCACAATGTATATAAGATTTGAAAGAGAATAAGAAGAACTTGATAAGAAAAAGGTGACTGACAGGGGATAAAGGGGGAAGGTAGAAGAAAGAAAGGGGAAGGGAGTACTGACGGGGTCCTTTTATAACTTTTTTTTTATTTTTTTATTTTATTCCTTTTAATTTTATTATTCTTTAATCAGACTATTATTTTCACGTGCATTTTCTAAGTGATGGGCACTCATTTTGTCTACATCGCCTATGTCACTACCACATAAGCATAGTCAACGATCAAAGTAGTTTATTCATACTCATTTCGTCAAGTTGGAGTGTTCAAAGGGTAAAAGTGTAAGTTTATATATCGGATTTACAAACTGGTACAAGTTTAAGTAGCCATGAGGTCATTTGGCCTAATTTATACTTAAGAGGATATACGGATGCTGATTGGGCTGGTGACCGGAATGATAGAAAATCAACATCCGATTATGCTTTCTTACTTATTGGTGGTTCTATTTCATGAAAAATCAAGAAACAAACTTATACGGCCCTTTCGACGATGGAAGCTAAGTTCGTGGCTTGTGCGTTTGCAGTACAAAAGGTTATTTGGTTGAAGAAATTCTTTGAGCATCTAGATACTACAAAGAACTCTCAAGGACCCATGACTCTATATTATGATAGTCAAGAGGCTATTGCATACACAAAAGATCCTAAGTATCAAATCAAGAACAAACACATTGATATCAAGTATAACTTTCTGATAGACATGGTAGCGAGTGGAGAGATAACTTTACAGTACATTCCTACACGAAGTATGATAACTGTTCATTTTACAAAGGCGATATCTAGAGACCTTTTTGAGAAACATGTTATGGCTCTAGGTTTGCGAAGGATATGACCATGTTTATGTATTTTAAAATGACTTGATTATTATAATATGCTCATCAATATTTGACTCTTGAATTTATGTTCATATCTAGTATGCATATGATGATATTTTATTGATAAAGTGTGTCAAAAAAGTCGCATGATTGTCTCTCTCACACGAGCAACCGCCTATTACACTGTGAAGAGATGAGACCTTGTAAAACCTTGGAGAATGCGAGGTTATATTTGCTTGTAAAGGTCAGTCTTGACAACCAGTCAAACTTATAAATTTTTTCATTCGATTATGACTTGTTTTGTAAGCCAGATAGGAGTTTCTCCTAAAGTTAGATTTGAGGATTATTGAAGAGAGAAACTCGGGCGAGCAAGACATTTAAAGGTGTCTAGATAAAGATCTGTACTGTGTTGAATGATTAAAAGAATAAGACACACGCACCAATACAAGGCGAGAACACCCTAACATATGTTTCATACCATATGTGCTATTGATTAGTGGGATAATGGAAGAATGAATCACTGCTTCTTCATTATGTGAGATCTCACAGAAGTTATATTAACTTTTATTAAAATACTATTTACCTTTTACTGTCTCTTGAAATGACAATCAGTGTTCCTACTTTAACATGTCGCTGATAGTCATAAGTTATACGGCAATGCAGTGCATGGCTAGGAAAGTTGTTGATTTGGAATGAAAAGATTCGAGTACAAAGGGAAGACAACTAAAAATTTAGTAATTTAAGTTGTATTCATAGGTCGACCATTACACTTACCATGAGGGTATCAAATGGCTACAAAATTAAACATAAACTCGAGTTCACCTCTTTCGAGGATGAGGGATCAGATAAATAGCTATTGGAATAGCAAATAATGTCTGGGTATTGTGAGTAATAAGATCCTCATGTTAGTAGTAAATTCCTTCCCTATGTGATATGAATTTCTACATGGAGCTATTAAAATACCTTAAAGGGTTAAAAATATTATAGCTCTCGAGCTCGCAGGTCACACGAACTATTTGCCAGTATGAATTACGTGTGTTATTGTCATTGTACTAGTTTGGGTCAAGTCCACCATGTTCGAAGTGGGAAATTTTGGATATTGGGTTTGGGTCGCACATACAGACTGACCTGGCCCATTTTAAAGGAGATATGATTAAAGAAAGTTATCTAGGGAAGATTTAACTCCTAAAAATAAAACTACCGTACATTGCAAAGAAAGTGGGAGTGTGGGAACAAATTATCTGATCAGTAGTTTTTCTCTGACAACTTCCCTTCTCTATATAATCAAGACTCTACTTCAATAGAGATTTGACTATGTACAATTCTCCCTAGAAAGAAAGAACTACATGATCACGCTCAACTATGCCTTACAAAAAGGACACAGCGGTCGTTGGAAATATAATCCGGTTTACAAGTCCAGAGTCGAATCCCACAGAGAACTAAGCTTAGCTACAGTCGTTCACTATCACCAAGAATACAAGCTTGAACAATTCCTAACTTATAGATATTAAGATTCTTGTGTTTAACTAACTAACAAATTAAAATAATAAATTAACACTAAAGATACTACAGGTTGGAGAAAAGATTAAGGAGGTCTAGAGTTATGATTTCCCCAATTGTCGGAATCATTCTCGATATGTCTTCTATAATTTCGCCTAAGTATTCTCTACCAATCATGAGAGCTCTGCGTGTTGTAATTCTTTCCCGAGTAATTACGATAATTTACTAGACATACTCTCCCGAGTTATGCTAGCTGGCTTTAATTACAGCTCACTTAGATCGCACCCAAGGTTTCGTTATCCCTAATCCCACCTTTAAACCCTTGGTTATTGATTCCTCACAACGTCGGGAGTGATGTTGTTCAACAACTACCTAAATATGCACTCTCTCCCGAGCAATACATACTAAATAAGCACAGCTTATTGAGGGCCCTTCAATCAACCACAAGAATAATATAGTTGAACAAATAGAGAAAATACTACGGCTCAATTATATAAAAATATAACAAGAATTTATCCTACAAAAGGTTCCATCAAAACCCTAGATAATAATTTAGCTATTCATAATAGTATGTAAAACTACAATACTAAAAGTCAGAACTAACAATGAAAAATAGGAAGAGGAAGGAAAAACTCATAGAAGAATTCCCCGCCTTGCTCCTATTGTGTCTCTGCTTCCTTAGGCCGAATCTATGTCTCAAATCTGTCCAACCTTCTCAAAATACCGTTTTTCCATGTATATATACCAAGTAGGGTTGGGCCCAAACAATTATACCTTCTCCAATGTGAAAAAGGACAAGTTTCCAGGCCTGGACTAGCGCGGGCGCGCTAGTGACCGCGCTAGTGGCCGCGCATATTAACAAGTGCACTGCCTCAGTCCGCGACCAGGTCCCCGATAGCAGTTTTGACCGTATTTTTCACCCTGTTCCGTTTGGAATGTAGAAAAACGTAAAACATAAAAGTTGTAGCCCTTTGAGTTAGCTTTCCAACCATATATTATACAGTCCAAATAGAGTTCTGAGCAAAGAGTTATGTCTATTTTACTAGAAAGTGCGCAATATGCTTACTCGAGTCTTTGTTTGTTCTTAACTATCAAAGTTGACCCCTGACACGATCCCGGCTTAATTCCTTTGACTTTTACTCAGACTTCAAAGTTCCAAATCACTTGAATTCATTCCATAACATCTATATAGCTCGGAACCACTCCTACAAGGCATAAAACACACAATTAGTGCAAGACACTAGCGATTAAAGCTCAAACTCAATTAAAGTGCAGTAAATTTGAGTGTAATAAGCAACTAAAATACGTAATTATAGCCTATTATCAACACCCCACACTTAAACCATTGCTCTTCCTCGAGCAATCAAACTACACTTTATATAGACACGACCTTTTTTTAAACAATTCTCCTAACTCATCACACCAAGAATATTTAAAATAGACACACAAAAGCGTAAGTACCACGCATTATTCACAACTCACCCACTTACTTTAACATAGAGATTACTGACATTACCTTTCCTTCATGAATCAAGTGCCCTCACACAACCAAAAGAGAGTAGCTCCACAAAATAAAATTTAAGAACACTTAGGAACTCAAGATAGAAAGAATTCACTCACTCTCATAAATAACATTCATATGCCACAAAAGATGCACCATAGGCTTGCCCGTAGTGTACTACCCTACTAATCGAGCTCATTCAGTCTAGGATCAAGTAGGACTTTATTTGGTTGTAATGTAGGCTGCGGGACGGGTAGGATACATTTAGATATAAGAGTAACTACACCTCTCTAAGCACTTTAATACATATACTTTAACATTCAAACTCCATACTTATGTCAAACCAAACTCCACCTTCACATCAACGTATATTACCCGGTACTTCTTTAAGCACAATTACATCAAGAGTCACCACTTATCAAGGAATACTATTTTTCTACAGCAATATAACTATCTTTTTTTTCAATTCAAGTGGCTCTTACATGTTCAAAACAGTGCACCTTTCTCCTTATTTCATTAGTTCCACTCAAAAGCCAAACCAACCACCCCACATTTTAACTTTTACAAAGTTCATAAACAATTCAAGTGCTCATGAGAGGTTACAATGGTTCAAATAGATGGTTAATTCAAACAAATGGGTAAGGCTTGTAATGTGGTTGCCAAAGAAACAGGATTACAGGCTCAAAGGGGTTAACTACGATACATAACAATTAGGCGGGTAAAATATACATATTTGGCTCAACAAAGAAACGCCTATATCACTTCCAAGACTGAACAAAACTACTATTTCGCTTTGCAAACACACGGGGCAAGTTCTAGGCATCAAATGCACGCACAGAATAACACAAAACCTTACACACACATATGGCACATAACTCATTCAGGATTGGATTCATCAAGACACTCTAGTCAAAGCAGTTAAGCAAATTTAAAATCATACAATTTAAGGTACTTATACAAGAGTCAAAAACTGAGCCTAAGCGTCACAGCCAGAGTACTTACTATTCTCAAGGCATAACAAAGTTAAGAGATATTGCTTCAATTCAAAACACAACACAATGGCTCCTACTTCCCAAAAAAACTATCTACACCCGGTTCAAACAAAACCCTTGGAAAAGAACCGCGGCACAAAGAAAAACCAAGGGGTAATTGCTACACTACCTAACAAAAAAAATCTTTTTATTTTTTTTTTATTTAGACTTAAATCCCTCAAGAAAATTGTCTAATAGATCCATCGTCGGGAAAAGTCCAATATTTTCTATTTTAAACAAAAACAATATTCAATTAAACTAACATAACCAAAATAGCATAGAAAGTCACCCAGACAATATGCTCACCCCACACTTAAAATTGTGCATTGTCACCAATGCACACACATGCATACAAGAGGGTAAAAGAAACTCCCTGGTAGGCCAAAGGCCGAAGCACTAGCATCTCATGGGGTACTCAGACTTCTCCCAGGCCTGGTCCTTCGTGCGGGTACCTCACACTTTGTTCCAACCATTTGATTTGTTGTTGCATCCTTCCAATAGCTATGCTTTCCATGCTCCTAGAAAATAAAAACTGACACTACAAAAATAATACAATTAAAAGAATTAAAAAAATAAAATAAAAGAAAGTAGTAAAGCTGGGTTGCCTCCCAACAAGCGCTTGATCTAACGTCGCGTCACGACGCGAATCACTTTCTACCTCCACTTTGAACTTATGAATCGGACCCCAAGTTTTGATTCTGCTCTATGATCATGCTCATGGGGTAGTAGAACGAATCTGACTGGCCCAATAAAACAATGTAGTATTCTGCACTTCTTGGCCTTTGGATGAGATATGTATTCCCGGCTTTTTGGCACGAAGAATTCCAGAATGTAGGCATGTTTTTCCTTACTCCTTGACTCCTCAAATAGCTCGGACGACTCTATTTACATATCATCATCTAAACACAATGTGGAAAAATACTTGGAGTATGGACCAATGCGCTCAACTACACAAATATTGGGATTGTCAACATCCTTAACACTAATGACACTAGAGTCAACTAAATATGCATCCTCAATATCCTTGGTTGACTCTAGTATCTCTTCTACGACATCGGCATCCTCAAAATCTAGTTCAATTGATTGTTGGTGTTCTACTCTGGCCTCCTCCTCTAGCTCATCCTCATATTTTTTTAAATCCTCCAGTATAATGGCAATTTCTGCAGCCAATTCATACTCATATTGGCTACTATCCACAATATCAACTTGTTGCGATTTACAAGGTTCAATTAATTTATTCGTTTGAGTCTCCAAATTGTGAATAGTTGCCTCTTGCCTTTGTATCTGCCGTGGTCTCTTATCATATAGTTCCATGCAACACTTTAACATATCTTCGATCTCTTTCCGATCATCATCCCTAGATTCTTTGTTCCTATTAACTTCACAACAAAAAGAAGAACCATCAAAGTCAGGGGTTGGGGGAAGATAAGAACTATAAGCACAACCATGAGAGTGACCATCTTGACCACTACACATATCACACACATTCCACATATAAGATTGAGTTGGTGCACAAAACTCGCTCTCGGGAATATTTTGATAATTTTGCCCTGGGTGGTTTCCTTCACAATATGCATAAGGAGGATTAAAAGTAGAATTACCAACATCCAAGTTCTCATAATTCCATGATGTCATGTTTCTCAAATAAATAAATAAAACTAAAATAAAAAAATCAAATACTAAAAAATAAAATAAAGGTTCAAACTTGAAACCTAGTAATATGTACACCTACAACTACACCGTTAGTTCCCCGGCAACGGCGCCAAAATTTGATCACGCCCAACTATGCCTTATAAAAAGGACACAGCGGTCGTTGCAAATATAATCCGATTTACAAGTCCGGAGTCAAATCCCACAGAGAACTAAGGCTTAGCTACAGTTGTTCACTATCACCAAGAATAAAAGCTTGAACAATTCCTAACTTATAGATATTAAGATTCTTGTGTTTAACTAGCTAACTAACAAATTAAAATAATAAATTAACACTAAAGATACAACAGGTTGGAGAAAAGATTAAGGAGGTCTAGAGTTATGATTTCCCCAATTGTCGGAATCATTCCCGCTATGTCTTCTATAATTTCGCCTAAGTATTCTCTACCGATCATGAGCGCTCTGCGTGTTGTAATTCTTTCCCGAGTAATGACGACAATTTACTAGACATACTCTCCCGAGTTACGCTAACCGCTTTAATTACAGCTCACTTAGATCGCACCCAAGGTTTCGTTATCCCTAATCCCACCTTTAAACCCTTGGTTATTGATTCCTCACATACGTCGGGAGTGATGTTGTTCAACAACTACCTAAATATGCACTATATCCCGAGTAATACATACTAAATAGGCACATCTAATTGAGGGCCCTTCAATCAACCACAAGAATAATATAGTTGAACAAATAGAGAAAATACTACGGCTCAATTATATAAAAATATAACAAGAATTTATCCTACAAAAGGTTCCATCAAAACCCTAGATAACAAATTAGCTATTCATAATAGTATGTAAAACTACAATACTAAAAGTCATAACCAACAATGAAAAATAGGAAGAGGAAGGAAAAACTCGTAGAAGAATTCCCCGCCTTGCTCCTATTGTGTCTCTGCCTCTTTAGGTCGAATCTGTGTCTCAAATCTGTCCAACCTGCTCAAAATACCATTTTTCCATGTATATATACCAAGTAGGGTTGGGCCCAAACAATTATACCTTCTCCAATATGAAAAAGGACAAGTTTCCAGGCCTGGACTAGCGCGGGCGCGCTAGTGGCCGCGCATATTAACAAGTGCACTGCCTCAGTCCGCGACCAGGTCCGCAATAGCGGTTTCGACCGTATGTTTTACCCTGTTCCGTTTGGAATTTGATAAAACGTAAAACATAAAAGTTGTAGCCCTTTGAGTTAGCTTTCCAACTATACATTATATAGTCAAAATAGAGTTCTGAGCAAAGAGTTATGTCTATTTTACTAGACGGTGCGTAATATGCCTACTCGAGTCTTCATTTGTTCTTAACTATCAAAGTTGACCCCTGACACGATCCCGGCTTAATTCCTTGGACTTTTACTCAGACTTCAAAGCTCCAAATCACTTGAATTCATTCCATAACATCTATATAGCTCGGAATCACCCCTACAAGGCATATGCAAGACACTAGCGATTAAAGCTCAAACTCAATTAAAGTGCATCAAATTTGAGTGTAATAAGCGACTAAAATACGTAATTATAGCCTATCATCACTACACCAAAAGAAAGTAGAAGACATCTAGTTTGTGAAACAGTATTTCGTTTTCAAGAGAGACGAAGTCGAACTTGAGCAATTGATCGAAGAATATTCTGCAAAACTTCTACTACGGTTAACAAGTACACAAATCGATATCCTTGTTACTATTTAATTTAGTTTAACAATCTAGTGTTAGCATCATTTAAACCCATGTTGTTGCTTATATCAATTGTTTGCATTTGTATTACGATTGCCGAAGGTGATTGTAATGGGAATGAGAAATTATTAAGACAATTTGACATGAATACTTATTTGAAGGTTTAATTGGATACGAAGAAGAAGTCTTACTTATAAGCTCAAATTGAAAATACAAAATAATTAAATCGATTACTATGAGATCGAACTTTCAAAATCTAATCAATCCGAACAGGTTTAGTTTGGATTTAAATTTTAATCTCTTTATTCGAAATTCGAAAAAACAAACCAAAGTTTCCATAATCCATTCCAAACTGTCTAAACCCATCCCTATAAAATGCAACAATTTATTATAAGAAATAAAGGGATGAGTTTGACAAGATTTTCAGCTTATTAATTATTTTAATTTTAATTACATAACTTTTTCCCCCAAAATAGTTTCGTGGCTCAAAGAGGACATTAGACCAATTGGGCTAATATCACAGCAATACAGCAATGCGCGTCGGCTATATAGTACAAGCTAGTTTAGATAGCTAGCAATGAGTCTTGACATAATCACATTCGTTAAATGTCAATTAATATGGATAAATTTTAAATTTTAAAAAAAAAGTATATAATTAATAATACTACTAATTAAATTTTACACTTTTTGATAGTTGATGAAAATAAATTCCTGCTTATCCCATACGGTTGCTATGTGGACAACTTTTCTCCACGCGTAATATTCTATCCATGAGATTTCAAACATACCCTTCCATTTTAGTCGGGCGCATTGCAATTGGTACACGCGTGTAGATATTATTTCTGCCTACCCTTATTGGCCCTCACTCCAGACTTCACTGATTTTACTGAATTGTGTGTGTTATTGGCCTTCACTCCTTACATTTTCCGAAATTGCTTTTATATTATCTTCACTTCACATGTATTTTTAAATTTTTTAATATTTTGACGAATAAGATCTTTTCATCCTTAATAAGAGGTCTCGAACTCGAGTTGATAAGGAACATTAACATATTTAATGAACCTACGTGACACGACTCCGGATTGATCGAAGCTCTAATGCAAATATCGAACATTACAACAACAACAACAACAACAACAACAACAAACATAGTATAATCTCACACGTGAGGTCTAAGAAAGATAATGTGTACGCAGACCTTACCCCTATCTCGAAGGTAGAAAGATTGTTTCCAACGGACCCTCGAACATCAAACGCTAACAAAAAAAAATAAACATATGCTTTACTTCTTAAACATATAAAATTATACTAAGAGTATTTATCTAAATACTTCAACACAAATTTATTACAATTTGTATTTAGGAGGGTATATTAACTCTTTGCAACGGTAACCTCAACTACTAGGTCCTCTTTTAACTCTCTTTAAGTGTTGGTCAGTCTATATAAACTTCGTCGTCAGCCTATAATCTTTCCTTCAGCTACCAAACTTTCCTCTTTACTGATTTTTTAGTTCCTTGTCCATATCTTTGTTCCCCCTTTTTGCATTTCTATATTTCTCGTGAAAGCTTCCCTTTCCCATTTCTCCCTTCTTTCCTTTCTCGTGTGCTCGTGACCACTCTTTTGTGTATTTATATATTTGTGCTTACAAAGTCTCCTACTTTTGTATTGCTCCATTGAAACAGAGAGAAGAAAATAGCCATGGGTTTGCAGAGACATTTTTCAGTGTTGCTTCTGCTCTTGGCTTGTTTGATTGGATCTTCGCACTCTTATCAATTCACCGTTGGTGGCAAAGATGGTTGGGTTCCTAACCCTTCTCAAAGTTTCAATGAATGGTCTCAACATATGAGATTCCAAGTTGGTGACACTGCTTGTAAGTCTTCTCCTCCCTTCCAATTTGTATACAAACAAAAAAACACATAATCACATACTTACAACAACAACAAATAAATACTTACAACAACAACAATAAAATCCAGTAAATTTTCACAAATGAGGTCTGAAAAGGGTAATATGTATACATAAATCATGTACTTACACACTAAAAAATACTCCCTACATTCCAAACTTGTTTGACTAAAAAAATGAAAACTTGTAAAATTTGTGGTGCTAAACAAGTTCAAAAAAAAGGAAATATATTCACATAAACTGGAACGAAGTAGCAAGTAGTACTTAATATTTTCATTATCAAATATATAAAATCGCTCATAAAAAGTGAGATTAGTTACTTGAAAATTAGGGTACTTTGTTTGCTAAAAATTGTACTCCTAATATGTGTTAGTAAGTTACTAAATGTTACGTGCAACATTTGATAGTTATTAATTTTCTTGTTTGTTGTGTGATTATAATAGTGTTCAAGTATAAGCAAGGATCAGATTCTGTATTGGAGGTAAACAAGGATGACTACGACAAATGCAATACACAAAGTCCAATCAAGAAGATGGAAGATGGCAACTCCATTTTCACGTTGGATCACCCTGGTCCTTTCTACTTCATTAGTGGCAACAAAGATAATTGCGACAAAGGACAAAAGGTGCAAATTGTTGTAATATCTCCTAGAGGTAAAACTCCAACTACCCCTGCTACACCCACAACTCCGGCTCCTTCTGCCGGTTCCGCTACCCCTCCGACTCCTTCTGGCGGTTCCGCCACCCCTCCGACTCCTTCCGGCGGTTCTGCCACTCCTCCGACTCCTTCTGGCGGTTCCGCCACCCCTCCGACTCCTTCTGGCGGTTCCGCCACCCCTCCCACTCCTTCCGGGGGTTCCGCCACCCCTCCGTCTCCGTCTGGCGGTTCCGCCACCCCTCCAACTTCTTCTGGAGGTTCCACCACCCCTCCGGCGGCTGGTTCGCCTAAAGGATCATCTTCACCTAGTACACCATCACCAATGGGAGCACCACCATCTCCTTCTGCAGGTAAACATATTATTCAGAATTTAATTTTGATCGGTTTAATTATTAGTAGGTTCTTTGCATTATTCGTTTAAAATTATGAGTTCCAAGTTTAATATTTGTTGAAAGTTTAATGATTTTTTGCGTGTACTACTATGCAGGTTCTACTACCCCACCACCCACAACTTCAGCACCTTCTGCCACCACTCCGGCAGGTGCTCCGACTAAAGGGTCGTCCACACCCGGTACATCATCACCCAATGGGGCACCAGTAGTATCTCCACCAGCAGGTAAATAAAAGCGGGTTTAGTATTTAAATTTAAGAAATTTTGTGATTTTTTACACACACACAGATATATATATATATATATATATATATATATATATATATATATATATATATACATACTTGTAAAATAAATTTTAGTTACATATAAATATATAGTACATTCGCCTCAGGTAAATCACCGACCTCATCACCTACACCTGCCGGTTCAACCGTATCTCCCTCAACAAACGCACCGGCGCCGGCGACAACTTCTATGACTCCAACGGGATCTCCGACACCAGCAGGAGGAGCTTCTGATTTGTCGCCTTCACCATCACCAAGCTCATTAGCACCAGGTTCATCTGCTCTTTCGCCGGGAAGTATTGCACCAGCTGGAGGACCAACTTCATCAATGACGCCGGGAAGTATGGCTCCGGGAGCCGGCGCAGGCAGCACTCCGGCGGACATTAATTCGCCAGCTGGCGCACCATCCAACCCAAGTTCATTTGCAGTAAAGGCATTTACTCCATCAGTTGTCCTTTTGTCAACCGTTTCACTCGTCTTGACCATGGCTTTTGGAGAATTTATTATTTCACCTTAGGGGTAAAAAAATTAAGTAGAATTACTGTGAATCTTCGTTCTCTATCTTCTGGTTATTTTATTTGGGTTTTTCTTTGTCTCCTATTGTTTTTATTTCTTTAATAATTCAGAGATTGGAGATGTGTTTAGTTGTTTTTCTTTTTGATTTTTTGTGGGTGACAAAACTTGAATTATATATGTGAGTGTGTATGAACTTAATTTTAGTCATTTTTTTGGGCAATGTATTTGTCTCACATATAAAAGATATTTTTACACTTAACAAATAAATGTTGTTTATGAGTCATTTTTGTTCCTTGACATTTCGCTAGTTTGCTGAAAATAAATAAGGCATGCGGTTTGGAAGGAGTGGAGTTTAGTGGCTAAAGCAGTTAACCAGTAAATAAATATTTCACACATTTCTCTTAGCCAAGAAATAAAAATAAGAAATTGTTTAGTGAAACAACAACAACAATAACATATCTAGTGTACTGCCTCTGTTTTTTGATAGATCATCGGCTCAAAAATATAGTAAAGCACGTTGCTGAATATTTTTAAATACATGATTGTTTTAATTTGGAAAACATTAGATATTTTTGTTTACTTTTTAATTTTATCTCAAGTAAACAAAGGCATTTTGTGAGTCAATATTTAGGGGTGTGCATTTGAATCGGTTTATCGATAAATCGAATCGATTATATTTCGATATCGATTTCGAAATTTTCCTTATCGAGTTATCGATTTCGATTTCGATTTTGTCCTCTTCGGTTTATCGGTTTATCGATAAAGCGATAAGAAATACTTAATATATATATATATATATATATTTACCCTTATTCTATAATACCCTTTCCTTTACCCTAAGTCCCTAACCCTATTATTTCATCTACCACATTTAAGGAATGATCATACTTAAAGCTCAAGGGAATGAAGTTCAAATTAATGGAAAATAGAATTAGCCGTGATGATGTATTTTTTTTTTATACCGTTGGAGTGTTGGTGGCATACATTTGATCCCTTACTTTAGTTTTGTTGCATGTGCTTGTTGGCATAATTTTTATGTTATAAAAGGTGTTCGTCTTATTTTAGCTTCTTTTGGTCCATATTAGTTAGGCGTGTTTATAGCGATATACTTTCCGTGGAATCCCGCAAAATTTCATATTGGTGTAATCGATAACCGAATCAATAAGCCCCAAAAATCAATAAATCGAAATCGAAAAAATCGAAACCTTATTGAAACGATAACGATAAGCATATGTACAAATCGATAATCGATAAGTAATTATCGATAAGAGTCAAAATCGAATCGATAAATCGAATGCACACCCCTATCAATACTAGCTTTTAAATTTGGACGGATATGCAAAAAATATTGCTTACTTTACTCGTGTTGCTATTCCCGATTGGAACAAGGTACAATAAAATGGGAGAAATTAAAAAATAGCCAGATTTACAAGTGATCATTCAAAAATAGTCACAGTTTCAAAAGTAATCGAAATTTAGCCACTTTTTATGTAAAGATAAATCTGAACGAGAAGACTATTCAAAATCCGAAAAATACTCCAGCATAATATACTGGAGTTCCAGTATAATATACGGGTCCAGCATAATTTGCTGGATGTTCATGCACAGGTGCTCCAATCTCCGGTATATTATGCTGGAACTTTCTGCGTGTTGGAGTTCCAGCATAAATATGTTGGAAGTTCATACACAAGTGCACCGATCTCTAGTATATTATGCTGGAACTTTCCGTGTTGGAGCAAAATAGTGGCTATTTTTCAATGACTTTACAAACGCTGGCTATTTTGAATAACCAATTCGAAAACTGGCTAGCGAGTGCTATTTTTACAATAAAATCGGAGGGATAGAAGTATGTAATATGTTTCAAATTTATCGCAAAATAAATAGCTGTAAAATTAAATTCATTAAAGTATCGAAAGTTATTTTCTTCATCTAATATTTTTCGTGCCAGTAAAGTAGTAGTAATAGTAATACGACGCTGAGGAAAACCACTTTTCATTGACTGGCCTTCCTAAATTTAATGTGATTTATTGCTCATAAAAATGGTCCAACGATAGCAAGTGAGTAAGAAACTACTCCATCTTTCACAAAATTTTGGAATTTAATTCTTCTCGAAAAATTAGGTGAATAGTAGTAGTATTTTGAAAGGTAGTATTCTTAATACAGGATTTAATGTTGATTAATTGCTCATATAAATGTTCCAACGATAGCAAGGGGGTAAGAAATACTCACATTTTTCTGCTCTCAGATTTAAATTAGATAAACTTGGTCAATATTAAATGTATTCGTCCATCATGTTATATGAAAAAATGTGATTTATGTTACTTTTTGTTAATCTTCTAAATATATCTAAAGTTTGATTTGAAAAATGAGTTAATCTTATTTTGTTTAACTTAAAAAGATAGTGGAAAATATTTCAGTAATACTCGCCGAGTAAATAATAGGAATAATATTAGATAGCAACAACTCATATTTTGGTTCCTTTCCTTTCTTCCGTCTAACCTTCTTACTATTAATTTGGTGGATACAAACTTTATTATAGTGCGCCACTTAGGTTTTTGCTAGATATAGGTCACAAGAATACATTAGAAAATTTTCCGTTAAATACACGGTGAAAAAGAATAAATGCTACCAGTATTTTAATTTCGGGGCAAGTCCCGGGGCGAGCTCGGGTGTGAGGTGCACCAAAAATGCCCCGAAGCAATGGTGTGGGCCGAAAGTCTCAACAGGCGTACACCCTGACGTTCGGAGCGCCCGGGTGTTTGAGGTGCGTTTTTATAGTGAGGCGTAAGCCCCAGTCTTTTTCAAATTAAAATAAAATTTATTGAATAAGTCCTTTATATAATACTTGTGACGACCCAAAGGGTCATCACTTGTTTTCTTACTCATTCTGTGCTTCTGAAGCCTTGAAAACCTCATTTGGGGTTACTTCGATTTGCGTGCGCAGTCCGGGCGCGCAGCCGGAAAGCTTAAATATAAATTCTGTGAGAAAAATGCTAAATTTTGATATTAAACTGAATAAATTTGACTTCGGTCAACATTTTGGGTAATCGGACCCGGACCCGTAATTTGACGGTCCCGGAGGGTCCGTAAGAAAATATGGGACTTGGGCGTATGCCCGGAATCGAATTCCGAGGTCCCAAGCCCGAGAAATAAATTTTTGTGTGAAATTATTTTCTGGAAATAATTAAGGAAATTGGAAATGAAATCTGATTAAAAGACTATGGTATCGGGCCCGTATTTTGGTTCCGGCGCCCGGTACAAGTCTTATATATGGTTTAAGCGCTTTCTGTAAAGTTTGGTTGAAAACGGACGTCGTTTGACGTGTTTTGGACTTAAAATGGAAATTTGATGTTTTATGAAAATTTGGAAGGAATCATGAAATTTGAGGCTTAATTTGATGTATATGATGTTATTTTGGCGTTTTGATCGCACGGATAAGTCCGTAGGATGTTTTTGAGGTTGTGCATATTTGGTTTGGAGCCCCGAGGGCTCGGGTGAGTTTTAGATAGGTGTCGGATTGCATTTTTGAATTTTGGAAAAATCTGGTATGAACAGGCCTGCAGGCTTCGCATTTGCGAAGCCTGGTTTGCAAATGCGAAGGCTGGATCGCAAATGGGAAACCAGCCCAGGCCTGCCTTGGTTCGCAAATGCGAAGCATTACTTCGCAAATGCGAAGATTGAGTTTTTGCAAAAGCGATGGAATTGTCGCAAATGCGAAGTCTTCCAGCTGGGTCAGAGTTCGCAAATGCGAACTATTGTTCGCAATTCCCATAATTGGTCGGGGTTCGCAATTGCGAACCCCAGTTCGCAATTCCCATATCTGCAGCCTGCATTTTTCCATACTTAGTCGAATTTTCACCATTTTTCACCATTCTTTCAAAACCCAAACTCCTTAGGCGATTTTTCAAGAACAAGTTTCATTCCAAATCATTTGTAAGTCGATTTTTACTTAATTCTTTCAGTCATTAACATCATTTAACATGTTTTCTACTTAGAAGCAATGATTTTCGTGGGTGAAATTGGGGGTTTTGAGTAGAACCTAGGTTTTTCTAAAATTGAGGATTTGGACATTGATTTGAGGTCCGATTTCAAAACAAATCATATATTTGGATTCGTGGGGGAATGGGTAACCGGGTTTTGGTTCGAACCTCGGGTTTTGACCACGTGGGCCCGGGGGCGATTTTGGAATTTTTGGGAAAAACTTTGGAAAATTCATTTTTATGTATTCAAATTGATTTATTTAGTGTTTATTAAAGTAATTAAGTGACTTGTGACTAGATTCGAGCGGATTGGAGGTGGAATCACGGGGTAAAGCTATAGTTGGGGCTTGAGTTGAGTTCAAAGCATCGAGGTAAGTGTTTGGTCTAACCCTAGCTTGAGGGAATAAGAGTTGAGTCTTATTTGCTACTTGTTGATTGTCGAGTACGATGTATAGGCATGGTGGCGAGTATCTATACATTGGTGTCTAATATGACCGTGAGTCCTTATTTTTGCGAATAGTTTGGATTTTGTTATACCTTCCATGCTTAATTGATGACTTCTATATGTTGTAAAGAGCTTGTGAAAATTACTTGTGCTTGTAAGTAGCGTATAATAGATTGTTTTGACTAATTTTTTATGGGGATGGAGCGCGCGCGCGAGCGCGCACACACACACACACACAACACACACACACACACACATTATTTCACATATTTATAATTTTCTTCAATTTTTATGTAATTCTACATGTTTATAAATATTTATTGTCATTATATTATTTATAAAATATTAAAAATTAAATATTCATGGGGCTTACGTCTCGTACCTCGGAACTTATACATTATTGAGGCATATGTAAAATGCATCGACTTACGCCCACACTTTTTAAAATACTGAATGCTACTTATGGAACAAGATATCCTACCTGTATGGTGGCACTAGATGTCAGCTCCAAATTTCCATGAAATTATCTAAGTTTTTAATTTCTTTGATTTAACCATAGATAGTTGAACTTTATTGGAAAAAAAATCAGAAATAGCCAGATTTACAACTGATAATTGAAAAAATGTTAAAGTTTCAAAAGTAATCGAAATTTAGCCATTTTCTCATGTAAAGACAAAATTTGAACAAAAACACCTTTAAAATCCAAAAAAATTCCAGCATAATATGTTGGAGTTCGAATTTTTTACACCTTAGATTCCAGCACAATGTGTTGGAGTTCTAACATAATATGCTGGAAGTTTATACACAGGAGCTCCATAATCCAGCATATTATGCTGGAACTTTTCGCGTTTCAACAAAATATTGACTATTTTTAAATAATTTTGCCAACGCTGGCTATTATTCAATTTACCAGTCCTAAAACTGACTAAGCCGTGCTATTTATACAAATTTATTGGCTCTAAACTAATTCAAATTTGCGTGAAAAGACCTATTAAGCATATTTTGATCAAACTCAAGGGGAATCCTATTCTTGGAGGCATTCTATTTGACAGAAGGCATTAGAAAGCACTTTAAAAAAAGAGCATCTTCTTTAATTGAAAAAAAAAGCATTAAAAAGGTAAGAAACATTTATTTCACTTTAGCAGGGAACATTAGGAAAGTAAAAAAGCAGTAAAGGAAAGCTTTTCTTCGGTATTATTGTCTCAATGAAGGAGGGTGCTGACCAGAACCTTACTAAAACATATTTTGTGCTTAATATAGTCCTGGTGCTTGCCATTCCTTCGTGGGTCATTTCGGATAAGTAAAAATAATTTTGGAATAAGTTATTTCAAGATTAAAATAGTATTAGAATAATGCTCTCCGTTTCAATTTAGATGAGGTAGTTTAACTCGGCACGAAGTTTAAAGAAAAAAAAAGAAGACTTTTGAAACTTGTGGTCTTAAAATCAACAAGGGGTAAAAGCTTTGTGGGACCATAATATTTGTGTAGCTATAAAAGCTTCACATTAAGGATAAAATGAGTAAAATGAAAAGTTTAAAGTTGAATTATTTTCATTTGTAGAAATGTATCATTTTTTGGAACGGACTAATATGGAAAGTATGTCACCTAAATTGAAACAGAAGGAGTACCTGCCAAATTGTGGACTAGTAATCCCAAGATAAAGCTATAAAATTGATAATCCCGGAAGTAATACAACATACCAACAATCAATAAAAAATAATAACAGAATAACTAATCTCAGCATAACTTACCTCAATATAACTAATCCCAGCATATCTTGTATTCAAATCAAATGATCCCTTAGTTAATTACTACAACCAAGTTATATTTTCTGTCTTTTAACTTTTGTATTCTTGAAACAGAATATTTAATTATAGCTTTAATTACAAGAGTATTTATCTAAAATATCATTTTTCTCTTTTCAACATCTAACTCAATTAAGACTTCACTATTAGAGCAATAAAAGTGAAATTAGAAAATATAATAAACACACCTTTTATCCATTCTATCAAATAAACTAATTCGTTTCAAAAAGAAAAAAATCCTTTCTAAACTTAAAATTAGTTTAATTTAAGTTCTCCATGTTATTCTTAATGAGAAATATAGTAACATAAAAGTTACTACGTGTTTAAGACTACAAATTGTAAATATTTATAGTCACATAAATATTATGAGATGTTTAAGATAAAAAATTTAAAAAGTTTCCCCTTTTTCTTTAACTTCATGTCCAATTAATTTGATGATTCACATAAATTGAAATAGAAAACATAGTAGTTAGCCATAATATATTTGTACTCCTTGTATATATTTGTTTGCCTTAGTCGCTAAGAGAAAAAATCTCAACAGAGATGCAACTATCAATGATTTGGATCTTGCGATGTCGTGACATGAGAGTGTTACACATGGTCTAGAGAGTTAACATCAATAGCAATATAGCTTTTACAAGTGGACAAATATAAGCTATTGAGATGAATGGAGCGTCTCGACTATTGATTGACTTGTCATAAATGGTACCCTTTGACGTGGTGCTTCCTATGTGAACTGTCACACTGTTTTCTTCTAACAAAAAAAAAAAAAAACAATGGCTTCATCAATCAAGATGCCCTACTTTCTTAAAGGAGATTAGATTTGCACCTAAAAGTCCAATGGACATTATCGCATCCCTTTTCTTGAAAATTTATGTCAAATTCACTAGATCTAAAATTTACACTAAGGGGGCAAACGAGGGGGTCGGGGCAAATATGTACGAGTAAAAAACGAGTAATATAAAAATGAGTAATTTATCCGAGTCGATCCATATTTAATACGGATAGAAAATAGGTTAACCGACGGATAATGTGGTCATGGCGTCTTGAATATGATTATGTTTTGGAGAATTTTAGTCTTCCAAACTAGAAGAACCCTCAATTTGAGTCTTTGCAAATGTAATAAGTACTGTAGTTGCTTTCCATTGATTATCCATTTTTAAAGTGGATAATAAGAATCTAGTCCATTTTAAGCCTATTTTTAAAAAGTTAATTATCTAATCCATTTTTTAATGGATAATATGGCTGCTTGATAATAGGCTATATAGTTGTTATTTACGCCATAATTACCCATGCTTTGTTGTTGTTTTGTAATGTAAGTTGCCAATAAAATGCTTTAATTGATGCTATTTGGTTTCGCAGGGAATACAAGATGTGAGGAAGCAAAAATAAAGTGTTTGGAGGCAAAAAACGTGAAGAAATTACCCACTCAAGAAGCACCCGAACGCAAAAGAGCAAATGAGGGAAGTGAGGCGGAGAAAAAAACACCTTCAGTGCTTCCCGCGGTCAGAGCCGCGGTTTTCTACAGAAGCGTCCGCGGTCGGAGCCGCGGTCGACGCCACGGCCGCGGTGGCTCGTGCACAGCCCAGAAATTTCAGGGGTCAAAGTGTCAACTCGGGAAAGCTTTTGTAAAATCCTTATAATATGTAGGAAACTCGCCCAAGGCTAGGTTAGGCTTATTTTGGAGATTATTTTGCAAGAGAAACAAGTGTGAGAGATCACCCAAAACATCATTGTTCTTATTCTCTCTTATTTTCTTGCAATTTACAATTATGAATCTTTTCGTAGTTTATTTCCCCATTGTTATGAGTAGCTAAATACCTTAATCTAAGGTTTTGGTGGAACCCATTGGGAATGACTTGGTTGTTTTATTAATGTAGTTGGATTTCGTTGTAATCTCTATTTGTTCATCCATGTTTTGATTGTGGTTAGTTGAAAGGGCCCTCAATTATCCGTTCCTATTTAGTATGTATCTACGTGAGAGAGAGTGCATATTTAGATGATTGTATAAACAACATCACTCCCGGAGTATAGACGAGAGTCATAACCGAGGGTTTAGAGGTTGGATTAGAGATAACGATACCTCGGGTGCAATCTAAGTGAACTGTATTGAGAATCTAACTAGCGTAGCTTGAGAGAGTGCGTCTAGTAAATTATCATACTTACTTGAGAAAGATTTATGATAGCTGGAGCGTTCATGATTGATAGAGACAACTAAATCATAGTTATAAGACATATACAACCAAGGAAAGTACCAACGGGGGAAACCATTACCTTAGACCTTATTCCTACTGTTTACACATCAAGTTTAGTTAATTTTAAGTTGTTAATTACTTTCAGTCTTTAGTTGTTAGAAAATTAACCATTGTGAATCAAAAAGTTTGGGAAAACAGATTGTGTGAATTTAGTAAATCTGAAAGTAGTGATTGATAGGTTAGTTCCCTGTGGTTCGACTCTGGGCAATAATACTCAGATTATATTTGCAACGCCCGCATAGTCTTTTGTGAGACTCAGTTGAGCGTGATCAAATTTTGGCGCCGTTGTCGGGGACCTAACGGTGTTATCAATTACAATTGAAAGAAATACCAAAAATTCTAAGTGTAGTCAGTTTTCTCTATATCAATCTTTTCATTGAAATTCTAACGTTTGAAATCTTGTGGAAAGCAGGTGTATGCCTAGAAATTCTTCGAGGACTGGAGAACTACTAGAAGGACTCTCAGACCCCGAGAACATATTCAGGGCTTTGAACCGTGCCAACAAAGGACTTCAACAAACTCAACCAACACACCAACTCGAATTTGACATGGGTGACGTAAACGACGCCAACGGAAACATCAGGAATGAGCAAGCTGACTTAGATGTCAGAGAAGTGGCACCTCTTGTGCCCGAGGATGCGCTTTATGACTNTTAATAACTCGTCCCTTCCCCCAGCTCCTCTCATTTTGCTGCAAAATCCCCTTAGATGTGCCACCGGATCACCGTGTCCGTCATACATATCAAACTTGGGTAACTTGAATCCCGCAGGTAACTGGACATCGGGAAACAAGCACAAATCTTTGAAGGCCACACTCACTTGACCTCTGAGACCCTGCATATTTCTGAACGACTGTTCTAAACTCTTGACCTTTCGTATCACCTCCTCCTACTCAGGGTTTTTGGTAGGCTTTTCTTCTTCGGCTGAGAAATCAAGACGGGGAGTGTAAGAACATGGTTCTGGTGGTTTGAAGGTGGGTTCGGGTGGGTAATAGTGGTTTTCACGGGTTTGAAACAAGGTTTCACTAGAGGACCTGTGTAATGCGACAGGTGGGGGAGCTACAAACACAGGAGTAGTTGGTGGTGGAGGGCATGAGATTTGTTTGGGTGGTGGAGGTGGTGGTGTTTGGGAGGTGGTTCCGTAGTACTGCTGGTAAGTAGGGAAGGCCGGAGGTGAGTTCACTGTGGGAGGATCTTGTGGCTGAGCTAATGGTGGGATGTAGGCGGGGTTAGCAGGGTAAGCTGGTGGTGGGTGTCCCTTTGACCAGGCCTGGTACATCTCGGCCATTTGTTGCTTCAGTTTATACATCTCCTCCTTCATTGCATTGACATCTAATTCTTCCTCCTCCCTAAACGGGCTGACAATGCTTGCTTCTAACTCTTGGTTGACCATGTTTGACTTGTCCTTAGAGCGGTTGTTGTAGGAATGGGTTGCCAGAATGCCAGTCAACTTAACCACCTGCCTAGACTCATTATCAACAACAACTTTGTTAGCGGTTAGAGCATTAATAAATAGGTATCCACACATTTGGGAATGAATGCACCTAAGCAGTTAACCATTTCTATTATGCCTTTGTTTGGTTGCATGCGTCGTCCCGGCTTTGTGTGTTTTTTTTTATTTGCTAGGCCTTTTCTTTGCTTTATCCTCTCCCTCTTCCCTCTTGTTTTCATTGTTCGTTCCTTGCCTTTCCCTCTTTTCTTTTGCTTTTCTTTATAATTTCTCCTCTATCCTTCTTTTTTTCTTTTGCCTTGGCCTTTCTTGTTCCTACTCTCCTTTCCTCAAAATTGTTTTTCCGCTCGTTTCTTTCCTTTGCTCCCTTTTTATTTTCTCTTATTAGCCCTTTTTATTTTTGGTTACGGTCGAATCCTATGGAGATTGCCTACGTATCATGACCCCGCATGAATCAGACCAAGCGTAGTTCTTGCAAATAAATACGAAAATAAGAAAATAATTTTTGGGGAATTTTTCTCAATTTTCATTAATAACAACTGCGATTACAAAAGCTACCAGACTATTTGTTTTTCTTTTTCTCAAAAAAGGGAAGTTACAAAAACAGACTCAAAAACAAAAATACAGACTCGATTAACTAGGAATACATCAAAGCTTCAAACCCTGGGGCCCGCGGGACATCACTCGGCATCGCCACGGGCCTGCGCAAGACTGAGAAGGTTTCAATGTCAATTGGGTCATCCTGGACAAGGAGTTCTAAGGAAAAGTGTGACTATTTAAAGAAAGCTGACTTATTGTGACTTAAAAAGAAAAGTGGCTATTTTTTCAAAATTTTTTATTTAAGAAAACAAAGACTTGGTTTTGCAAATACGGCCTTTCAGCACTTTCGAAAGGGAGATTTTAAGGCTGTGCCCGCAAATCATTTTTAATATGACTCAGGGTGGCTGTTCTTGCAAAACAAGCCTTCCGGCGCCCTTTTGGGGACATTCGGCTTATTTTTGACAAGAATGGCATCACCCGACTTATTCATGACGAAATTAAAAATTTGACAACTTTTGGCTATTTTTGCAAAAGGGAGGTTGGACCCGATGAGGGTTGCCTACGTATCTCACATTCGGTGAGAATCAAACCAACGTAGTTCGGTCAAATAAACCTAACTATTTTTGAAAATAGGACTCTTTGTTTTTGTTGGCAAATACACTATTTCTGAAAGCAAAATTCATTTTTTATGTTTTCTTGTTCAGTGGCAAATAAACAAACTAAAAGCCCTTTTTTTTTCGTTTTTCTTTTCCATTGGTAAACAAAACAAACTAAAGAAAACTACTTTCCTTCTTTTCTTTCCTTTTTTCAAAATCCGGCGGCATTTCGGCACTACTTGGACACTGGTTTTTCAAAACTAGCGGTTACCCTCACTTAGTCCCAACACTGCTTATTTTCATAATTCACTCATTTAGACAAGCCGGTCAACATGCAAAGCCGAGCAAATAAATGCGCAAGTAACACGTAAGATGCATCAGGATGGTCCATTATTTCAGGTCACCTGTCCTAGATGGACCCAACCCCTGTGTTGAGTCCCCTAAGTCAAATGCACATGATGCAACAAGCGTCCTACTAGGGATCCGGCATGAGGTTTTGTTCTTCTAGGTTTAAACCCTAGGTTTATTGGTCTAGACCTGGCTTACCCGAGCGGACAACTCGGGCCGAGGGGGAGGCAGCGTACCGGGGATACAGAAGCTCCGCCGGCTTAGCAACTTATCCAAACCTCGTTCTAAATGGGAAAAGACTCTAAACAGAAGAGAAGCTACACGAAGTGCATCCTTCTCCATGATGTAGAAGACTCAGAGAGAGGAAGGGATTCGCAACAGTTTATATATACAATTCAATCAAATATCAAAGCGGTAAAACAATTAGCACACAGGGTATGAAACATGTAGGAAAATCAGATAAAGGAAAATATAACAATTTAACTGAGCTCGAATTCTTGAACCCTGAACCAAAAGTTCTGGGTTCTTGTTCCCCAGCAGAGTCGCTAGAGCTGTCACACCTCCTTTTTCCACTACACCCCGGGGAAGGGGTATAATAAAAGAGTTTTTCTAATTAAAGGACAATCAAATCGGGATTCGTTTATTAAGAAGTTAAGAGTCGCCACTTGGGAGATTTATGGTGTCCCAAGTCACCGGTTTTAATCCCGAATCGAGGAAAGGGTTTGACTCTGTATTAACAGTTGCGACCAGAAATCCGGCTAAGGAATTCTGTTAACCCGGGAGAAGGGGTTAGGCACTCCCGAGTTCCGTGGTTCTAGCACGGTCACTCAACTGCTATATTTGGCCAAAATCTGATTTTAATACATGTTATCCTATTGCAATTTTAGAATTGTTTAACCGCTTTTAATTAGTTTTTATGAAAGTGAACGTCGTTTAAGAGCGTGTTTTTGGATCACGTCACATGAAATGCACCCGGATCATTGACACCTCTTATTCAACGTTTTGGGATTTGGATTTGGGTCGCATGAAATGCACACCCGTAGTTAAGAAGGTAAAATTATTAAAAAGCGCGCCTAAAGTGGCTAACGAGTGATTATCTTTGTGGGAGGCCGTGAAATTCGCTAAACGGCACACCCCGAATTCTAAGTATTTTGATATAAGCGTTTAATGAGGACCCCGCAATTTATGTATTTTATTTGGCGAGGCTTATCTCATCTTTTTTTTAAAAAGGGAATTCAAACTAAAGTTCGGAGGGCCATAAGCCATGTCTTGCCTAATATAGCACACCTCCAATCTACTTTNCTCTATTACCACTTGGGAGGAATTAGTCAAGCAGTTCCTGAACAAGTTCTATCCGCCTAACAAGACTGCACAATAGATTGATGACATATTGCATTTTAGGCAGTATTCGACTGAGTCCTTGCAAGAAACTTGGGAAAGATTTAAAGGGATGCTAGTGAAGTGTCCTCATCATGGCATTCCAGACCAGATGCTCGGCCAGAGATTCTACATGGGTCTAGCTGACAACTTGAAAGCGAATGTGGATGCTTCAGCTGGAGGTGCTTTCTTAAGCAAAACATTCACCGAGTGCAAAATTCTTCTTGATAAGATGTCACAAAATTCGGGGTGGATGACTAGAGGTACAACACTGGCACCCATAGTGCATTCAGTTCCGCTTGACCCAATAATTCGCAGGAAGAGAACATGGTCACACTCCTGACCCAGATGAGCTTACTGACAAAGAAGATTGATGAGATGGGTACAAAACAGGTGCATATCGTTGATACAACGAATGGAGGACTATGTACACCGTGTATTAATCAGTCCTATGTGTGTTCATGGAGAGGAGAAGGTGAAAATCAAGGGGCACGGGAAGATATGAATTATGTCAACAACTATGGGGATCAGAGACAAGGAGCACAACAGTGGAGACAACAGCAAAATCAGCAGTACAGGCCTAATATGCAGCAGCCTGGGGGTATGCACCCTCAAAACCAATTAGTGCCAGTACCTTATCAGAAACCACAGGGTTATCCACAGCAAAATCAGCAGCAATTAGCTTATCAACCACCCCCTCAGCAGCAAGATAACAACATGGTGGAAATCAGGGGTATGCTTCAGCAACTCATTGGGTCAAATAATAAAGTGCAGGAAAAATTGGCAGTGCATGATTCAGCCATAAAGAATATTAAAACGCAGTTGGGTCAGCTATCCATGGCTTTGAACAACCGTCCTCCGGGAACTTTACCTGCAGACACAAACATAAACCCCAAGGAGCAAAACCCGAATCAGCTGATGGCAGTTAGTCTCCGGAATGGTAGAGATTTAGATAGAGAGCAGAAAATTGCACAAGCCAGCAAGAACACTACACCAGCCACTCCAGTTTAATTAGAGGTAGAAGAACCAACCAAACTTACTGAAGTGGTGGTTGAGCAGAGTCAGGAGGAAAAAGGCAAAGAAAAGGAGAACGAGCAAGTTGCAGAACAGGTGGACCTCTTGTGCCAGAAAATCCTAACAGAGAGAAGCCAGCAAGCAATGCACAAAGGGTGATACCTGCACCCTTCCCTCAGAGACTGGTCAAACAAAAGAAGGCAGACCAATACAAAAAGTTCACGGAGATGCTGCTTCAAATTCAGTTGAATATTCCTCTGATGGATGCCTTGAGGGAGATGCTCGGTTATGCCAAGATGATGAAAGATCTAATGTCACAAAAGTTTGATTTTCAGGATCTATCCACCGTAACTCTGACACAGACCTGCAACGCAGTGGTGGCAAAACCGATGGCTCAAAAGATGTCTGATCCAGGTAGCTTCACTATTCCATGCACAATTGGAAGTTATGCCTTTGCAAAGGCGTTGTGTGATTTGGGAGCCAGCATAAATATGATGCAGCTGGCAGTGTACACTAAATTGGGCATCGGCAGAGCTAGACCGACTTCTATGCTGCTACAGCTGGCTGATCGCACTGTGAAAAGACCAACTGGTATTCTTGATGATGTGCTGGTGCAAGTGGGGAAGTTCGTGTTCCCTGCAGACTTTGTGATTTTGGATTGTCAGGTGGATGAGGAGATACCCCATATTTTAGGGAGACCATTTTTAGCCACTGGAAGAGCACTGATAGACTGTGAGACTGGGGAACTTAAAATGAGATTGAACGATAAAGAAGTCATATTCAATGTTCAGCAATCAATGAGGAGACCTAGTGAATATGCTAATTACTCTCTAGTGGAGGCAGTGGATGTAATCCTGCAAGAAGATGATAGGACCCTAACTGTGAAAGATCCATTGGAGGCATGTCTGACGAATTTAGAAGAAATGGATGGTGAAGAGTTAGCTGAATGGGTATGGCAGTGAGCGAGGTTTGGCAGGACTCAGTCGAGTCCTTGAGCTGGAAAANCTCAGTTCGAGTCCCTTGAGCTGGAAAAAAGGGCCACTCCGCCAGCAAAGCCATCAATAGAGGAATCCCCCAAGCTGGAGCTGAAGCCACTCCCAGATCACCTCAGGTATGTATTCTTAGGCCCTGATTCGACCTTGCCTGTTATTATATCATCCTGTTTGTTAGATCTGCAGGTAGAACGGCTCTTACAGGTACTGCAGGATAACAAGACTGCCATTGGTTGGACCATGGCAGACATAAAGGGTATCAGCCCAGCCTTCTGTATGCATAAGATTCTCCTGAAGGAGGGGCACAGACCTTCTAGGGAACATCAGCGAAGGCTGAACCCTAATATGAAAGAGGTTGTAAAGAAAGAGGTGATCAAATGGTTAGATGCGGGAATCATTTTCCCCATCTCTGATAGTAATTGGGTCAGCCCTGTCCAATGTGTTCCGAAAAAAGGGGGAATGACTGTTGTGAAAAATGACAACAATGAGTTGATCTCAACTCGTACAGTCACAGGGTGGCGAATCTGCATGGATTACCGGAAATTGAACACCGCCACCCGAAAGGACCACTTTCCCTTGCCTTTCATTGACCAAATGTTGGACAGGCTGGCCGGAAGATCGCACTTTTGTTTCTTGGACGGATATTCGGGGTATAATCAGATATCAATAGCCCCCGAAGATAGAGAGAAGACATCCTTCACCTGTCCGTATGGCATCTTTGCCTTTCGGAGAATGCCCTTTGGGCTTTGCAACGCACCAGCGACTTTTCAACGGTGCATGCTAGCCATCTTCACAGATATGGTGGAGGACATTATGGAAGTCTTTATGGATGATTTCTCCGTGGTGGGAGATTCATTCGAAGACTGTCTTCACAACTTAAGCAGACTGCTCAAAAGATGTGTGGAGACAAACTTAGTGCTAAACTGGGAGAAGTGCCATTTTATGGTACAAGAAGGGATATTCCTGGGACATTGAGTGTCCCGAAAAGGAATTGAGGTCGACCATGCTAAGGTTGACATGATTAAGAAGTTACCACCGCCCACTTCAGTCAAGGCGGTGAGAAGTTTCCTTGGTCACGCCGGGTTCTACCGGCGTTTCATAAGAGATTTTTCCAAAATTGCTAACCCATTATGCAAACTCCTTGAAAAGGATCAGCCCTTTGTGTTTTCTAATGATTGCAGGTTGGCATTTGAGGAACTGAAGAAGAAGTTGATAACTGCACCCATCATTGTTGCTCCCAACTAGGAACAACCATTTGAGCTCATGTGTGATGCCAGCGACTATGCTATAGGAGCAGTCTTGGGGCAGCAAAAAGATAAGCTGATGCACCCGATTTACTACGCAAGCAAAACGCTAAGCGGTGCACAACTCAACTACACAGTGACGGAGAAGGAGATGCTGGCAGTTGTGTTTGCTTTTGACAAGTTCCGATCATATCTGATTGGTTCCAAGGTAATTGTGTATACTGACCATGCAGCTCTCAGGTACCTAATTAAGAAAAGGAGTCTAAGCCGCGCCTGATTCGTTGGGTGCTGCTGTTGCAAGAGTTCGACCTCGAAATTCGTGACCGTAAGGGCACAGAAAATCAAGTCGCTGATCATCTATCACGACTTGAAGGAGCTGAAAAATCAGTCGAGGTTGAAGAGATTCTGGAAACCTTTCCAGATGAGCAGCTGCTCGCAGCCAGTCTTGAGGAAGCGCCATGGTATGCAGATTTTGCTAACTACCTGGCCTGCGGTATTGTTCCCTATGACCTTTCATCTGTCCAAAAGAAAAAGTTCTTTCGTGATAGCCGCATGTATTATTGGGATGAACCTCATTTGTTTCGAATATGTGTTGATAACATTATCCGGAGGTGTGTCCCCGAGATAGAACAATCTTCGATTTTGCAGGCTTGTCACGCATCAGCATATGGAGGACATTTTGGAGGGGTCAGAATAGCTGTGAAAGTGCTTGAGGCCGAATTCTTTTGGCCAACTGTGTTTAGAGATGCACACCTCTGGGTAAAGGGCTGCAATGAATGCCAGAGGACGGGAAACATTTCACGTCGCCATGAGATGCCAATGAAACCAATTCAAGAAGTAGAGGTATTTGATGTCTGGGGGATTGACTTCATGGGTCCCTTCGTCAGCTCATTTGGCAATAAGTACATCTTTGTTGTTGTGGACTACGTGTCTAAATGGGTAGAATCTGCAGCGTTGCCCACAAATGATGCAAGAGTGGTGGTCGGGTTTCTGAAAAAGAACATATTCACCCGGTTTGGGACACCAAGAGCGATCATCAGTGACGGAGGCACTCACTTCTGCAATAGAGCCTTCGAGAAACTACTTGCTAAGTATGATGTACGCCACAAGGTGGCTACTCTTTACCATCCGCAGACCAGTGGGCAGGTTGAAGTGTCCAACAGGAAGATAAAGAGTGTACTAACGAAGACTGTGAATGCCACACGAACTGATTGGGCAAAGAAGCTTGATGACGCACTTTGGGCTTATAGAACTGCATTTAAAACACCAATAGGTATGTCACCATACAAGTTGGTATTTGGGAAGGCCTGTCACCTGCCTGTGGAGCTAGAACATCGAGCTTGGTGGGCATTGAAGCAATTGAACATGGATCCTGAAGCAGCTGGACAAAATCGACTGACAGAGTTGCATGAGCTGGAAGAATTTAGATATCAAGCCTTTGAAAGCACGAGGCTCTACAAGGAAAGAATGAAGAAGATGCATGACAAGCACATCGTGGACAGAGACTTTAAACCCGGTGACAAGGTATTATTGTATAACTCACGGTTGAGATTGTTTCCGGGTAAGTTAAAGTCCCGATGGTCAGGGCCATTCAAAGTGGTGCAAATGTTTGCAAGTGGAGCTGTTGAGATTGAGTCGGAAGATGGGACGAACAAGTTCTCCGTCAATGGGCAAAGGTTGAAACATTACCTTGGAATAGCTGAAGAAAAAGGGGATACAGTGGTGACACATTTCAAAGAACCCCAGTACGCGAATGAGGAGTAAGGGCTCAACTACTTGCGTCGTGCCGCGACGTTAAATCAGGCGCTGCGTGGGAGGCAACCCACGAAGGTGTTGTAAGTGTAATATGTACTTCATGAAAAAAAAAATCAGCGCCTCCCGCGACCGCGGTGTCTACCGCGGTCCCAACCGCGGAAACACTGGAACATTATAATTTCACCGCGGCGTCGACCGCGGGGACTTCTGTCCCAAACCGCGGCGCGCACCGCGGACGCGACCGCGGTCGGGGCATCAGGTGAAAAGTTTTTTTTATTTTTTTTTATTTTCGTTTCGACTTTCTTCACTCTTCTTTTTTTTATTTTAAAAAAACAAAACAAAAATCCCCCCTCCTAAAACAATCAAAACACACGAACTTCCCCTCCCAAAATCCCCAATCTCTCTCTAACTCTAAACCCTAACTCCCCATCCTCCATTCTCATCTTCCCCCTCTTCCTCCTTCACAAGAGCATCATCTTCTTCCCCCCAAAGGTTTGATTCCTACCCCCCTTCCTTTTTCTTTCTATTTGTTGTGTTGTATG
>NW_017671393.1:92178-163893 GCF_001879085.1 Nicotiana attenuata
ATGTGTTTAAAAAAAAAACAGCGCCCTCCGCGACCGCGGTCCCAACCGCGGTCCAGACCACGAAAATCACTGGAGAAGCAAAATTCACCGCAGCCGCGGCGTCGACCGCGGGGACTTCTCTCCCAAACCGCGGCGCGCACCGCGGATGCGACCGCGGTCGGGGCACCAGGTTTTAAATTTTTTTAATTTTTTTTATTTTTTTCGACTTTCTTCACTCTTCTTTTTTTATTTTAAAAAAACAAAACAAAAATCCCCCCTCCTAAAACAATCAAAACACACGAACTTCCCCTCCCAAAATCCCCAATCTCTCTCTAACTCTAAACCCTAACTCCCCATCCTCCATTCTCATCTTCCCCCTCTTCCTCCTTCACAAGAGCATCATCTTCTTCCCCCCAAGGTTTGATTCCTACCCCCCCTTCTTTTTTCTTTCTATTTTGTTGTGTTGTATGCTAATGTATGTTGTTTTAATGTAGTGTAGTTATATACTCTTGTTCTTGTTTAGTTTTTCTTCTTATTTTAGAGGGGAATTTCGTTTTGAGCACTTGTTTGGTGAAGGGGCTGTGTTGTTAATGTTTGGAATGGTGTTGTTGGTGGGTGATGGCTTTGACCAAGTGTGGGGTGTGTAGGTGTTTGAATAATTGAAGTGGGGAAGTTGTTCTTGATCCCCTTGGGCCATGAATATGAAAAACAATGTCTTGCCCACAATGTGTTTGTGAAATTGACTCAATGGTGGAGATATAAGGAGATGTTGTGACATGGTTGTGGTGAAGTCTGAGTAACCACCCATAGTCACCATTTTAGGCTCATACTAATACGCTTTTCTCCGTTTTGACAGGTAATATGAGTTCTTCACGTAAGAGACGGAACACCGGGTCCTCTGTTAGGGGCCCAGGAGGCTCTTCACGAGCTAGGGGCCAATCCAGTGCACAAGATTTTGATAGCACTCGGTTCGTCTCTAAAGCAGCTGAGACAAGGTACACTCAAAAGCTGACCAAGAAGTTACAACATGAAGTTCATATCGATAGGAATGCCTTGATGAGGGAATGCCCCGCTATGTTTGAGGAGCTACGGAGGTGTCAGCTGGACATCTTCTTTGAGTCTCCCGAGGAAGCTAATATTCAGCTAGTGAGGGAGTTCTACGCAAACCTGCCAGAACATGAGGACGGGGTGGTGACTGTGCGCAACACCCGGGTTAGTGCTTCTTCAGAGGTCATCCGCAGGGTGTATCGCCTCCCCGCTTTCACAGGTACCGATCACTACCTCATAGCCAGTCGCCCGACGGTTGATTGGGACAGACTTCTGGAAGTCATTGGTATACCTGGCAAACAACCCAAATGGATTGCACAACCGACGACTCTGCATTCTAAGTCTCTTTCTTGGGTGGCCAAATGTTGGCTCACGGTCATCAACACTCGGTTGTTACCTTCCAGCAATACTACCGATGTAAATGGGCCACGGGCGGCTATGATATATTGCTTCATGACTCATCAAGGGTTTGATGTCACCCGGGTACTTTCTGAAGAGATGTTCATCCGATCGCCCGAACTAGGCAAAGGCCACTACTTCCCTTCTCTTGTCACCCGTCTCTGCCTCCTTGCTAATGTCCCTGAGAACTCTCAAGTTGATGGGAAATTACCTATAAAAAAACCTTTCCAGGCAAGCAAAATTGGGCAAGAGGGACGTGAGCCGATACGAGGCTATGATGACTCGTCTGATGAGTCTGAGTCTGAGGATGATGATGATGCTGAGGACGCTACTGAGATCACCGCCCCTCCTAGAGGGGACGAGGCAGGATCATCACAGCCACGCCGAAGCACTCGCCTGGATGATTTGGAGCAGCGGATGACGGGACTGCAGACCTCTGTCACTGACTTGGGTACCCGCATTGATGCTGTGGCGGACAGACAAGTGAAGTCAGAAAAGAAGTTCATGGGATGGTTGAGAGCTCTGGGTCGTGCCTGCAGCGTGAACCCAGACATTGTTTCAGATCAAGAGTGACCCTCAGGGAAGTTCCTTTACCTCACTGATTTTATATTGTTAAGCCATGGGGACATGTCTTATTTTTAAGTGTGGGGTGGGGGAATTTCGTTGTCTGTTGTACTTGTGAATATTATTTGTTTGTTTGTTCTTGGTTTTGCTTTGTGTTTTGTGTTAGCTGTTTAGGAATGGAGTAGCAGTTATTGTGTTTTAGGAAGTTAAAAATAGAAGCGACTTGTCCCGACGATGGATCTCTGTCGGCGGGGTTCTTGAGGGACTAAGTCGAGAGATAAAAAATAAAAAATAAAAAGAAATTGGAAATATAAAGACTCTTCCTAATGACGGATCCTTTAGACAATTTTCTTGAGGGAAGCTAGTCTAGAGAAAACACCAAAAAGATTTTTTGATTTTTAGGTAGTGTAGTAACTCCCCCTTGGTTTTTCTTTGGGCCACGGTTCTTTTCCAAGGGTTTACCTTGAACCGGGTATAGGTAGATTTTTTTTTAGGTTAGGATTAATGGGCGAAGAGCTGAAATTTGAAGAAGAAAAAAAACCCTTAGCGTTCTTACACCTGAACACGATAGACGCTAGAGTGTAGCGCTTAGCTTCAAGGGTTGAATCTTGTTTGAGTGCCTTAAAAATTGTATGTTTGTGCTTAACTTGAACACTCGAAAGAGAGTATCTTGATAAACTAATCCAGAGTTAGTCATATGCCAAGTGAGTGTGAGTATTGTTTGTATTCCATGCTGTACATTTGATGCCTAGAACTTGCCCTGTGTGTTTGCAAAGCGAAATAGTAGCTTCATTCAGTTTTAGAAGTGATATAAGCATTTCTTTGTTGAGCCAGACATAAAAAGTGAACCCACCTGAATGCATTACATCTTAGATAACCCCGTTGAGCCTATAAGCATGTTCCTTTGGCAACCACAATATGAACCTTACCCAATTGTTTGAATAGCCTGCTGTTTGAACCAGTTTTCCTCCCGCTCACTAAGCACTAGAATGGTATTGAGATTATGCAAAAACAAGAGTGTGGGGTGGTGGTTTGGTTTTCGAAGTGGAACCATGGAAAATAGAGAAAAAGGTGCGGAATGTGAAGCGTAAAAGAGAAGCACCACGAAAAAAAAAAGAGAAGAAAAAAAAATTCATATATTTTGTAGTGATTAATAAGTGGTAGCTAGTATAAATTGCACCTAATGTATGGGGATGTTTAAATACGGTGGAGTGTTGGCTTACAAAATGATGAGCTTGAAGTTCAATGTAATTGTATTAAAAGTGCTTAGGGAGGTTAGTCATTATATCCAAATGTATCCTACCTGTCCCTTAGCCTACATTACAACCAAATAAAGTCCTGTTGATCTTAGACTGAGTGGGGCTCGATTAGTCGAGTACTACACTAGGGGCAAGCCTATGGTGCGTCTTTGTTGCATGCGAATGTTTCTTTTGGAGAGTGAGTGAATTCTGTCTATTTGAGTTCCTAGTTGTATCATTATCATTATATACATGGAACTACTCTCTTGTGTGATGTGAGGGCATGTGATTCACGAAGGAAAGGTGCGTCTTGACTATTGTATAGAGTGGTTTGAGTAAGTGCAGATGTTGCAAGGTACGAAAAACTTGATTCTTGAGGTAAAAGCTGCTCACTACTAGGTGTAACTCTTGTAAAATGTTCATGGTGTGAGTCATTGAGGGAAAAGCATAGGGAATGAATTTTTATGGAGTGTGGTGGATTGCTCGAGGACTAGCAATGAATTAAGTGTGGGGTGTTGATAATAGGCTATATAGTTGTTATTTACGCCATAATTACCCATGCTTTGTTGTTGTTTTGTAATGTAAGTTGCCAATAAAATGCTTTAATTGATGCTATTTGCTTTCGCAGGGAATACAAGATGTGAGGAAGCAAAAATGAAGTGTTGGAGGCAAAAACGTGAAGAAATCACCCACTCAAGAAGCTCCCGAACGCAAAAGAGCAAATGAGAGAAGTGACGCGGAGAAAAAAACACCTTCAGTGCTTCCCGCGGTCAGAGCTGCGGTCAGCGCAGTGGTTTTCTACAGAAGCGTCCGCGATCGGAGCCGCAGTCGACGCCGCGGCCGCGGTGGCTCGTGCACAGCCCAGAAATTTGAGGGGTCAAAGTGTCAACTCGGGAAAGCTTCTGTAAAATCCTTATAATATGTAGGAAACTCGCCCAAGGCTAGGCTAAGGCTTATTTTGGAGATTATTTTGCAAGAGAAACAAGTGTGAGAGATCACCCAAAACATCATTGTTCTTATTCTCTCTTATTTTCTTGCAATTTACAAAAATGAATCTTTTCATAGTTTATTTCCCCATTGTTATGAGTAGCTAAATACCTTAATCTAAGGTTTCGGTGGAACCTGTTGGGAATGACTTGGTTGTTTTATTAATATAGTTGGATTTTGTTGTTAATCTCTATTTGTTCATCCATGTTTTGATTGTGGTTAGTTGAAAGGGCCCTCAATTATCCGTTCCTATTTAGTATGTATCTACTTGAGAGAGAGTGCATATTTAGGTGATTGTATGAACAACATCACTCCCGGAGTATAGACGAGAGTCATAACCGAGGGTTTAGAGGTTGGATTAGAGATAACGATACCTCGGGTGCAATCTAAGTGAACTGTATTGAGAATCTAACTAGCGTAGCTTGAGAGAGTGCGTCTAGTAAATTATCATACTTACTTGAGAAAGATTTATGATAGCTGGAGCGTTCATGATTGATAGAGACAACTAAATCATAGTTATAAGATATATACAACCAAGGAAAGTACCAACGGGGGAAACCATTACCTTAGACCTTATTCCTACTGTTTACACATCAAGTTTAGTTAATTTTAAGTTGTTAATTACTTTCAGTCTTTAGTTGTTAGAAAATCAACCATCGTGAATCAAAAAGTTTGGGAAAACTGATTGTGTGAATTTAGTAAATCTGACAGTAGTGATTGATAGGTTAGTTCCATGTGGTTCGACTCTGGGCAATAATACTCAGATTATATTTGCAACGCCCGCATAGTCTTTTGTGAGACTCAGTTGGGCGTGATCACTGCTCCACCAAACTTCGAGGAAAGACAACCAACCTATAGACCACCAAGATTCAACGGCCAATACTATGGTTAGTGAACAACAAAAATGCATGATCATGGCTGAGGACTTAGAGCTATGGGATGTGATCTCTGATGGTCTATCTATTCCCATAAAAACTATTGGTGAGGGAATAGTTACAGTCCCAAAGACAAGAAAGGAGTACAACGATGCTGATAGAAAGGCCATCGAGAAGAACTTCAGGGCAAAGAAGATTATTATTTGTGGGATTGGACCAAATGAATACAATCGCATCTATGCATGTCAGTCTGCTAAGGAGATCTGGGAATCTCTCCAAACTGTCCATGAGGGAATTACTCAGGTTAAGCAATCCAAAATAGATATGCTTACTATCGAGTTCAGCTTTTCAAGATGAAGGAGGATGAGTCCATTCAGGACATGCATACATGTTTCACCTTTATTATCAATGAGATTCACTCCCTTGGAGAAGTCATCCCAAGAAACAATCTGGTTCAGAAAATTCGCAGTATTCTACCAGGCTTGTGGGAAAGTAAAGTAAATGATATCACTAAAGCCAAGGATCTGCAGAAGCTGACCATTGATGAAATCATTGTAAATCTCAAAGCTTATGAGATGAAGAAGAAGAAATATCTTGAAATAAGAGAGCCCAAAAAGGAGAAGAACCTGGTTCTCAAGACTGACAACAGTGACTCAAGTGGTGATGAGACAGACATGGTCTATCGTACTCAATGATTCCAAAAGATGGTTCAAAAAAATGGAGGAATTTCCAAGAGAGGAAGTTCCAGTAGAAACACCAAAGGAAATGATTGTTGTCCTAAGTGCAAAAATCCAGGACACTTTATCAAATATCGCCCTCTTCACAAGCAGGACCATTACAAATACAACACTGACAAGATGGTCAAGAGGAACCCGATCCCTGACAGGAGGTTCAAGAGAAGAGATGCCGCTGACAATATTGTGAAGCAAACTTTGGCTTCTTGGGGAGATTCCTCCAGTGATTCTGAAGGTGAGGATGACCAAGGAGACACCTCCATGATGGTTATTGAAAGTGAATCTACATAGTATGATTCTATATTTGCACCCCATGGCCAAATCTGATGATGATGAGGACAACGAGAAGATGGGGTATATTTTCTTGACGTTCAAAGAAACTTGAAAAATTACTCTCAAAAGAAACCGGTGTCTTTATCAAATATTTTGATTGATGCCTATCATAGTCTTATTAATGAGAAAAAAAATTTTAACTGTGGAAATTAGAGAGGTAGAACAAGAGAGAGATGACTTGTTAGTTGTAATTGTAGATCTAAAATAACAAGTGGAAGAAATAACAAGAGAAAATACCTTGTTAAAAAATCAAATGAAAAAGTGGATGAACACCCGTAAGGAAAAAGAAATAGCTAGTGTGGCTCAACTTAAGCTAGAAAGAGAGCTCAAAAAGATCAAAATAAGACTCACTGCTGAGATTGAAAAGAATAAACAACTTCAGGAGGACTTAAAAAGGGTTAAAAATGATTTAGATAAGTCCCTTAAATATACATGGTCCTATAATGCAATCACGTCTATATATAAAAGTAATGGTGGAAACATACAAGGAATCAAGTTCCATAAGGCTAAATCTCCCTACAATCCACATAGAAAGTATATTACTGTGACTGATATTTGGCTTTTCCCTCATTGTGGTCAAACGGGTCATTACAAGGACTCTTGTAAAGTTAAATTTCAATCTTAGTAGAAAAATAAAGTTTTTGTTGAAAAAAAACCTACCACTAAGGAACTTGGTTCTCTGAGTAAAAAATATGTGATGCGTGCATGGACAAAAAGAATTTTGATTCACCCATTCTATCATTACAAGAGACGCAAACTGGTTTGGGTTCCTAAATCTAATCAGTGATTTTATGTCCAGGTTGAAGTGATGGGGAAGCAGTAAAAAATGGTACATGGACAGTGGTTACTCTAAACACCTGACTAGAAGAATGGATGATTTTCTCTCACTCAAGGTCTTGCAAAGTGGGAGTGTGTCTTTTGGAAACGGCAAGAAAGACTATATTCTTGGCATTGGAAAGATTGGCAAAACGTTCTCCCACTCAATTGAAAATGTGTATTATGTGAATGGCTTGGAATATAACTTTTGAGTGTATCCCAAATTTGTGATAAAGGGAACAAAGTGGAGTTCCTGTCAAAATCTTATACTGTCATAACTCTCATAACCGGTGAAGTGGTCTTGTTTGCAAAGAGGTTCAATAACGTCTATGTTGCAGACTTCAACTTTTTGAATAGTGGTGATATTACATGCCTAAGTATTTTTTATGATGATGCTGAGCTATGGCATAGACGACTAGGGCATGCAAGCTTTTGTTTGCTGAACAAGGTGATCAAGAAGGACCTGGTCCATGGGTTGTCCAAGTCAAGGTTCAAGGATCACAAAGTGTGTGATGCGCATGTAAAGGTTAGTGTTAGAAACTGAGCGTCCACCAGACTGTATAGAGAACCGGGTTCTCTATGAGTTTCTACTAAAAATACCGAGGAACCAAACTGTATAGCGATCTGGTCCTATATCAGTTTGGTACACTGCTAACTGCGGAACCAGTATGTAGATGAGACACAGGATAAGTTCCCACTGTTTAGAGAACCAGATTCTCTAGCAGTTCCTACTGTAAGCAACAGACTGTGCAACCAATCAGTACAGGGAATCAGGTTCTCTAATTGTTACCACAGTAGCTCGGCTGTAAGTAAAGAACACAGAGGATTTTTACGTGGAAAAATCCCAACTCAAGGGGACAAAAACCACGACCTACACTTCTAGGCTTTCAACTTCACTAACTTGTAAAAACCTATTACAAGCCACTTTGCAATAACCCTATTACAAATACTTCAACTAACTTGTGGTACTCTTACCACAAGTCACTTTGTGACTCCCTAGTTACAAAGGATTTTACTAACTTGTGATGCTCTCACCACAAGCCACTTTGTCACTCTACAGTTACAAAGGCTTTTGACACTCTAACTTGTAATAACCCTATTACAAGCCACTTTGTAATAACTCTATTACAAATGTTTTACAACTCGACTAACTCTAGCCAAGACACAAACTTGGAGGGTTTGTGATTTTGGGTTTCCTAAAACAGCTTCTAAGAAAGCAAGATAGGAGTTACAATTGAAGAACAAATAACAAAGACTCAACAAACCTAAGGACTTAAGACATCTTCAATCTTGGATCCGGTCCTTGAGGTTGAAGCAGCTTTGTTCTTGAGAGAGATTGTTGTAAGCACTTGAGAGAGGATTTTCGTTTTCTGTATTTACAAGTGTTGAACCAGAATCTTGTGCCTTGCATGAGGTTTATACTACACAAGACATTACCTTAGTGATGTCAATTCACAATGGTGATGTCCAATCTCAATGGAATGTGACTGTTGCACTGTCTGCTGCACTGCCTGCTGCACTGTTGCAGGCAGTCACTTTCTGCAGTTGCTTTCCAGCTGTGCAGTTAACTTATACTTCTATCGGGGGAACACCAAGGTATCAGGTCCCTAATCTGGTTCCTGTGAATCTAATGCACACTGCCCACATTATCTTGAGTCGATTAACTTGAATGATTGTACCAGACATGCTTCAGGTCCTTTATCTAGTTCTCTCATGAAGTAAGTTGTTTTACCTTCCTTGATGGTATTTATACGTGTGTGACATCACTTAAAATGATGTAAGCAAGGTAGGTAAAAAGCCTTCCATAGAAAGTTGACTGATGTACTGTTCCTGTGCAGTAGCGTGTGCAGGCAGTAACTTTCCTGCTGGAGAGTTGACTTCATACAGTCTCCTCGGGAACTGGTAGGGACATGTTTCCTAAGCTGTTACTTCCTCTCTGAAGAGTTTAGTTATATCCCACGTTGGATCCCAACCTGGAACTTTGTGATCTCATGGTCTTGTAGATGTGTAACAGGTTCCGTATCTGGTTCTGGATGGTAAGTTTGTTAGATCATCAAAACATAAAGTAAAGTACTTATTCCCAAGGTACTTGTAAACTATCAATTTCCCCCTTTTTGATGACGAAAAAATTAGAATTGATATTTCCCCTGAGAACCAGATCTCCACATTGTTCCCCCTACGAATCAGCCATATTCCCCATGAGAACGAACCTAAGGAGCTGATCACAACTGGTTCCTCAAGACTGTTTGGCAAATCATCAAAACTCAAAGTACCATAACTTATCAGGAAGCAATCAGGTCCTTGTTTAAACCAAAAAAGAAAGAGAGCACCTCAAGGCCAATGGATCTCCTTCATATGGATCTATGTGGACCAATAAGGATACCTAGAAGAGGAGGAAAGAAGTACATCTTTGTGATTATTGATGACTATTCAAGATTTACATGGACTTTATTTCTGAGGACTAAGGATAAAATCTTTCCAGTATTTTTGTTGCTTTTGTGAAGCAGATTCAAGTGAAGATGGGCTATAATGTTATGAGTATCAGATCTGATTATGGAACCGAGTTTGACAATGCCAAGTTTGATGAATTTTGTATTGAAAATGGTATAACTCATAATTTTTCTGCTCCTAGAACACCTCAACAAAATGGTATTTTGGAGAGGAAAAATAGGACTCTTTAAGATATGGCTATAACAATGTTGATTGACAGTGGTGTATCAAAGAGTTTTTGGGCTGAAGTAGTTAACATTGTGATGTTTTATACTTCAATACCACACAAGAGGGGGAATGATTTGTTTGGTGTCTAATTTTTCTCTTGCACAGATTATAGAAGGACCTGGTTCTTTGACGAGTTCCTTACACTACAGTTATGGAACAATAAATGCAAAAAGTAAAGAACACAAGTATTTTTACGTGGAAAATACCCGGCTCAAAAGGTGAAAAAACCACAACCAACTTCCTAGCAGTATTTTTCCTAACACTTTACTAAATCACTGAATCAAACAACAACGTTTACAAAACTCTTGTAAACCTAAGGATTACCTCTAACACTTGTAGAAATCAGCCACAAGTTGTTGCGACAACTTCATGTTAACTCTAACTTGAACAATACAACTCAAAGTACCTAGTACTAATGCTTTTAAAGAAAGCTGAAAGACAACTCAAAAGCCCTACCACAGTTGAACTAGAATAAAAGACAGACACTTGGAACTGGTTCTTCTATTTGGTTCATGTAGCTTCAAGTTCGCACATTTTGAAACACACAGGAATTGCTTGCGAAATGCCTTGCTATTTTGCTCTCAGTTTTTGCTTAACTTCAGCGTTTGTGCGTCACCTATAAAAGAGAATCCAACTGAAATATATAGAGTTAGCAGGATTATGATTAACTAGAGTTCTAATGATATACTCTTCCGTGGTGGAAGAGTTCTAGTTAACTTCAATCTCTAACTCTTCTCTTATCTAGGATAGAGTTCTCTTCAAGTAAGGAGTCATGCTCATTATCAATCATGCAATATTTTTGTTTAGGAGATATCAGATATAGCCATTTATGCTTATTCTCTTCACGTGCATGACTTGTGATTGAATCTGCCCGTGCCATGTGTACATTGTGTGTGGGTCTGGTTCATGCATGTGTTCCTTTGTCAATCTTCAAAACAAAACTTACTCAGGACAACAAATTCCCCCTTTTCAATGATGACAAACTCTGTGCTTTTCATAAGAATGAAACATGTTTCAACTCATCTCAAAATCAACACAATGTTAGAACATTTTTTATTTTAAAGTCACTAATCACCAATGATCAGGTTCATTAGGTTATAAACATCAAAGTCTAAAGCAAAAGCAAAACTTATCTCCCCCCTTTTGGCATCATCTAAAAGCTGCATAATTAAGTTATATAACCATATTTTAGAGGATCTTACTCATGGCCATTTAGGCAAATGCAGTCATGCATTCAAGTTTCTCTTATCAAGCTAAGAATATTAGCCATCTAAGAAATATCAACAAATAATTAGAGAAAAAGTAGTTATTATCATTGATAAGATTCATCCACAAAGCATAAAAAGAAATAAAAGTATTAAACCATGAGCAAAAGACAAAATAAAACATCCCACGTGGGTAACTGATTACAAACCAGGTTAGGAAGGGTTTAAGACTAGGAATGACCAGGTTCATGGTTTCTAGCCTAAGCACCTTCAACATGTCTTGAAGAATGCCCACATTCTTCTCTTTCTCCTTTGCAAGCTCAGACCTCAGAGAGTCCCTTTCAGTTTCTACTTCAGTCAGCCTCTTTTTCAGCCTCGCAATTTCAACATTCTTAGCCCTACTCTCCTGTTCCAATGCTCTCACTTTGTTGTTCTTAGGCACCCTCTTGGATGAACCAAGTTCTTTGAGAGCAGTAATGACTTCATAGTAACAGCCATTCAAGGTGTTGTCCCCAAAGAAATCATTACTTGTGCTAACATCCCACTTCTGAAGAGAACCTTAAAGTGAGCAAGCACAACAGTGAGTTTGAACCCATAGGGGATGTCATGAGTTTTAGTGCCACAGACCACCCTATAAAGGAGCTGGATGATGAACCCTGGCCAATTTATCTGCCTCCCACTATCCAATCACTCTATAAGGATCAGGTCCATAAAGGTGGCAGTATGCTTTCTCTCCTGCCTGGGCAGAATCACTTTGTTGACAAATTCAAAGAGCACTTTATGGGTAGGTTTCATTTCACTCTTATAAACAGCACTGGATTGTAGCTATATGTCCTCTATTAGCAAATTTCTTGGTGATGGTAAGTGAGATAGGTAGAGTCTCTAGACTAGGCTACTTCAAGTTTTTGTAGTCATTGTAACCCTCAGCGGGTACCCCCATAATCTCTCCTAGATCTTTATCATCAAATCTCACCTTCACTCCTTTCACTACATTATTTATCCTTCCATTCTCTATCTCACAATTAGCAAAGAATTTCACAATTTTAGCTTAGGCTAACCTCCCTTCAAACTGAAGGACCATGTCCTTCCAGCATTGAATCACCAACTTCTCCAGCAGAAACATCATTCCTTCCTCTTCTAAATCAGTGAGGAGCCTCCCTTTCAGAATTGTTCTTTTCCCAAACTTGACTACCTTGTCCTTTTCTTCATCAGTCTCCTCTTCTTCACTCTCTTCCTCCATAATTTTCACTTTCTTGATTTCCTGGAAGACCTAGTTCTTTTTGCTAAGGCACAACTCTCTGTCTCAACCGACTATGCACGAGACTTCTTCTTAGAAGTCTTTCTCTTTTTATCACTTGGAGTCACAGCCTCCACTTCCTCCGCCTCATCCTCATCGTGAAGGACCATGTCCATCTGTTCTATCTCAATGGTTTCACTTGGTTCACCCATATTTTTCTTTCCTTTAGCAATAACTTTCTTTTTACTCTCAGCTAATGCCTTTTCTAGGTTAGCCTCACTACGCTTCCTCTGACTCCTTGTAGTTCTTCCTTTTATGGGAGGAGTCTCTACATAGATAGAAGAGGTAGCATTTCTCTTCTTGCCATCCATAGAAGTTCCAGGGATTTCAACTCCTGAACTTTTCTTCTTCTTTAGATTGTAGCTATCAGACACCTTTTTCAGTAGGTCATGAAGGGTTCCTTTCAAGATGGAACAAGTTCTTGGAACCTTTTCCTTAACCTAAACAGCCCCTCCGCTGGACTTGTATCTCAAGACCCACTTCCTCCTTCTTCTCTTAGACTCTCTTCTTTCACAAAAGCCTCCTCATTCCATAACATCATAGCCCATGCTTCTTCAATTAAACCAACAGGAGTGGGTGAAGAAGATTCACCACCCCTCCTCCTCCCTTTCCCCTCACATCTACTTTAACACCCTCACTCACTTTTTTTCCCTTTTTATTTTTACTGCCAATTTTATCAGACTTAGATTCTACACCAGCAATTATACCAACCAAAAAAAAAACTTTTCTCAAGATTTTCAGCAACCTCAGAAGCAACATCAGAGAATTTAAACTAGAGGTTATCTATTCAACTTCAGATGAAACTGGTTCTTCCCCCTAAGTTGAAGACTTGAAGGACTCATCTGATTTTTGGGATTCCTCTACTTGGTTGGATTTTAAGTTCTCATTTATTTTCTTGGTTTGTTCACTACCAACAACTATTTTACGAGCAACCATCTTAACATGCCCTTTCTTGGGGCAGAGGTGGTTGAAGGTGTGGGTGATGGTTCTTTGGATAGTGATGAAGGGTTCTTAGTCATCTTGGGATTTTTATATGGGTTTTCCATTTGATGAGTGTATAAGATATGAGAGAAGGTTGAGAGAATTTGGAGTCTTGATTTATCAAAGATTAGAAGCGAAGAAACGGGTAAGGTCCATTCAATTTAAAGAGGGAAGAGTTAGAGTGTGTAACGGTTTCTTTTTGGAGATTAGATGTCTAATCATCCTAGGAGTGTCAGTTTGAATAGACGTTAGACTCTTCCCCCAAAAGTTTAGGCAATTATGGTGGGTGGGGTTTGTTTAGTGAAACTGGTGCATAGGTAACAGAATGGTTCAAAAAGAGGCTGGGATTGAATGGGACTTCTTTCAGATCATGATCCAAATATAATTATTCCAAAATATGCGGAGTGGAAATTACTTACCTTATAATTTTGATGAACTAGGTTCTTTACTAACAGTTCTCTTGTGTAAGACTAAATTTTTCAAGAAAATAAAGGTAATATAAGTAGAGACCGGTGAGATATTTTAGAACATGGAATAAGAGTATACTAATAAAAGTATGATACTGAACAATATCTAATCTAATTATTTAAAAAATTCACAAATTATCTAACCAATCATTAATCTAGAACCGATTTCTTTTAGGTGATCTTAATTATCCCTAATCCAAACCTGTTCCTTTCAAAATGATCTCTACTCAAAGCTTTTCTGAAGATGTCAGCTATTTTCTTATCCGTAGCAAAAAATTCCATAGTGATCAAACACTTCTCATAGTTGTCCCTTATAAAGTGATGCCTAACATTTATGTGCTTAGTTATTTTGTGATAAACCGGGTTCTTGGTCATACTAATTGCACTAGTGTTATCACAAAAGATGGGGATACAACCTACATCGATTCCAAAGTCCATTAATTGTTGTTTGATTACAACAATTTAGCACAATGTGAGGCAACATCCACATACTCAGCTTCAGCAGTAGACAAAGCCACATAGTTTTGCTTTTTGGTGGCCCAAGACACAAGACATAAGCCAAGAAAGTGTGCTATACCTGAATTGCTCTTTCTATCCACAAGAAAACCTGCATAATTAACATCAACATATCCTACTAAATCAAAATTACTACCTTTATGATACCATAGGCAAAGATCACTGGTGCCTTTTAGGTATCTCAAAATTCTCTTGACAACCTTCAAGTGAGACTCCTTTGGATTTGCCTTAAATTTAGCACAAAGGCCTACACTAAAAATAATGTCAGGTCTACTAGAAGTGAGATATAACAAAGAGCCATTCATTTTCCTATGCAACTTCTGATCAACAATCCATTTTTGTGGGTGTTTCTATAGGAGTGTCACTTTATTTGGAATCTTCCATTTTAAACCTTTTAAGCAACTCTTTCACATACTTTTGTTGATGGATCATAGTTTCATTTATATTTTATTTAATTTGTAAGCCTAAAAAGATATTAAGCTCACCTATCATACTCATTTTAAATTCACTCCCATTAGCTTAGCAAATTCTTTACTTAACCTATCTGTAGTTGCTCCAAAGATTATATCATCAACATATATCTGAACTACCAAGAGATCTTTACCTTTTTCTTTCAAGAATAAAGTATTATCAGTTTCACCTCTCTTGTAGTTATGCTCAAGCAAGAACTTAGATAATCTTTCATACCATTCTCTTGGAGCCTGCATGAGCCCATAAAGTGTCTTGTTAAGCTTGTACACATGATTAGGATATTCCTTGTTTTCAAAGCCAAGAGGTTGCTTGACAAACACTTCTTCCTTTAGATATCCATTGAGGAAGGCATTCTAGACATCTATCTGGTGGAGAGTGAATTCCATGTAAGCAGCAAAGGCTATAAGGAGTCTAATTGCTTCAAATCTTGCGACTGGAGAAAAAGTCTCATCATAGTCTATGCCCTCATCTTGACTATATCCTTGAACCACCAATATTGCCTTGTTTCTTGTAACTGTTCCATCTTCATCAAGTTTTTTCTGAAGACCCATTTAGTGGCAAAATTTTTTCTGTCCTTGGGTCTTGGTACCATATGGCAAACTTGATTTTTCTCAAATTGGTTGAGTTCATCCTGCATTGCATTCACCCAATCTGCATCCTGCAAAGCCTCAAAAATATTTTTATGTTCAATAAGAGATAAAAATGCATCAAAAGCATGGAGGTTCTTTAAAGAAGATCTAGTTTTGATTACCAAGGTTGGATCAGTGATTATGTTGTTGGATCAGTGATTATGTTCCCAATGGGATGAGAACTTTGTGTCACGACCCCAATAATGGGATGAGAAAAGCGGTACTGCGAACGCTAGCAGCCACCTTGCTAAACTCCGATAACTCTGCCGCCGATCAGCCAAAACCCGCTACCGGGTGTATAAATACCTGCATCTGCACACAAGGTGCAGGGAGTAAAGTGAGTACTCCAACCAGTGAGTAATAAAGGTAAATAACTACTGAGCAGTAAGAAATCACGTAAAGCAAATCAATATGTTGTATAGAAGCAGTGTAAAACCTTTTGAGAAAAGCAGTGAAGCTGTGAAATCTTTAGAAACATCTTAGGTCAGTTTAAACCTCTTTTGAAAATGACTTTTTCATCGGTTACGCAAATGAATGCAAAACAGCTAGTGCCGATAAGTACAGAAAATCCGCCCCTCGGGCACAATTATCACAGTTTAACAGGTAAAATGACAAGTAAATATGATAGATGAACACATAAAGGTTCGCCCCTCGGGCAATATCTCAGAACAGTACCAGCCCCTCAGGCTCACTCTCATAACAATATCAGCCCCTCGGGCTCACTCTCAGAATAATATCAGCCCCTCGGGCTCACTCTCAGAACAATATCAGCCCCTCGGGCTCACTCTCAGAACAATATCAGCCCCTCGGGCTCACTCTCAAGATCACAATGGGTACCCGCGCTCACTGTGGGTGTGCAGACTCTGGAGGGGCCCCTTACGGCCCAAGCGCTATATCAAGCCACCTCGTGGCATCAACTCTCGGCTCTCGGCCTCACATCACTCAAGCCACCTCGTGGCGTATAAATATATCTCAGGCCCTCGGCCTTATATCACTCAGTGTATCCTCACATCTGGCCCTCGGCTACACTCAGTCAGAAAATCATCACAAGCTTCTCAGCCCAAAACATCATTTAAAAATATCGTTTAAGTCTCAAATCTGATCAAAAGTGGCTGAGTTGTAAAAGAGTGGAAACAACATGACTGAGTTCAAGTAATAAGTCAATACAGTAAGGAAATAGTGATAAAAATCCCCGAAGGGTTCAAATAGTTGGCACGAAGCCTAAATATGGCAATCAGCCCAAATCATGATGATGACAAATAAGTTTCAGTCAAATACGCGGTAAAATCATCAATCGGGACGGACCAAGTCACAATCCCCAATAGTAAACGACCCCACGCTCATCATCAAGCGCGTGTCTCACCTCAATATAGCACTACGATGTGCAATCCAGGGTTTCAAATCCTTAGAGTATCATTTACAATCATTACTCACCTCAATCCGAGCAAAATCCTACTCTGAAATGTCATTGCCCCTTGAATCGGCCTCCAATCGACCCGAATCTAGTCACAGTTAATTCAATTCAGTCAACACTAATTATAGGAATTAATTACATATGAAAATACGAATTTTCCAACAAAATCCGAAATTTAACTCAAAATTGCCCGTGGGGCCCACGTCTCGAAATCCGACGAAACTCAATAAATCCGACAACCCATTCAACCACGAGTCTAACCATACCAAAATTACTAATTTCCGATAACATTTCGACCCTCAAATCCTCAAATATATCCAAGAGGGTTTTCAAACTTTTCCAACTTAAAATCACCAATTACATGTTAAAAATAACAATGGATTCGGGTAATCTAACCAAAATTGAGCTAAGAACACTTACCCCCATGTTTTTCTTGAAAATCTCTCGAAAAATCGCCTCACCTGAGCTCCCTTGGCCCAAAATGGAAGAGTGAGACGAGTTTGGACTTTATTCTACGGCCCAGGGATTTGTTCTTCGCGTTCGCGGTCCTCCTCTGGCGTTCGCGGAGAACAAAATTTCCAAAAATCATTTTTCAAACTCTTCTCGGACAGCCTCTAGTATAATGGTAATAACTTTTGCTTCAGATGTCCAAATAAATATTATAATATGTTTCTGGAAACTAGATTCAAAGAGCTACCACTTTTGTTTTTAAATCATCCCAAAATTCATTGTACATTAAGAGATACGAGCCTCCGAAGTAAGACCTGCGCAACAGAATTTCTTCTTCTTCGCGAACGCGAAGAACAAAATCCCAGAAGCCAAATCCTTCTTCGCGAACGCAATGGGACCCACGCGGACGCGAAGAACAATACCAAATACCAGCTTCAGCTATTGTAAAACAGCCCGAAATGATCCGAAACCACCCCGAAACACACCGGAGGCCCTCAGGACCTCAACCAAACACGCCAACATATCCCATAACATTATTCCAACTTGTTCCAACTTTCGGAACGCTCAAAACAACATTAAAACCCAAATTTGCATCGGATTCAAGCCTAAGAATTTCAAGAACTTCCAAATTCCGTTTTGATCAAAAACCCAACCAAACCACGTCCGAATGACTTGAAATTTTGCACACACATCCCAAATGACATAACGAAGCTACTGCAACTCCCAGAATTCCATTCCGACCCTCGGATCAAAATCTCATCTACCAACCGGAAATCGCCAAAATATCAACTTCGCTAATTCAAGCCAAATTCTACTCCGGACCTCCAAAACCCATTCCAATCACACTCCTAGGTCACAAATCACCTCCCGAAGCTAATTGAACCAACGGAACTCAGCCTTCTAACACATAAGTCAATATCTGGTTGACTTTTTCCAACTTAAGCTTCCTCAAAAGAGACTAACTGTCTCAAACTTTATCAAAAATCATTCGCGACTCGATCCGACCAACCGATACGACAAAACACGGATAATGAAGCATAAAGAAGCAGAAATGGGGGAAACGGAGCGGTAACTCATGAGACGAATGGCCGGATCGTCACATCCTCCCCAACTTAAACAAATGTTCGTCCTCGAACGTGTCCAGAGTTGTTCCAAAAGCCAGCCAATCGCTGAATAACCTTAGCATGAATATACCCGGGGGTGATCCCACGTCACCCTATCTCATATAGGTCCGATAACACGTTGTAACTGAAATTTCACAACCCAATCTAGCCCATAAACCTTAGAACCACATTTCCATTTCTGAAATCATACACATTATCAAAACCTCACATCTATATTCAGAATAAGCCCAAACCAGCTGTAATAACCCATACCTGCAACCTCAGGTGCAATTACATGATATACCGCATAACTCAAACACTCGTAACGATAACTTCTATTCACAGCAGTTGTACATAACAACCGAATACCGGTAGAAAACCTCTTATCAACTAAAGTCTCATCCCAACACTTTCATATACTGCCGATAATAACTAAAACACGCGGTGAGCCATAACCATTTCTCAGGTCAACCATTCATGAAGCCACTTCTCCTTGGCAAACCATAGCAATTTTTCGAGCCGAACCTCGATATTATCCTTCCAACATACTGAAATCGAATCCGTTCGTATTCGTTAATGATCTCAACGATCCCCTCTAATCCAACACACCACTCTGGTGACATGACACATCAATATAGGTCTAAGCCACAACTTGCATAATACGCGTACCAATAAGCAACGGTCCGAACATACTCAAATCATGAAAATGACTCAAATGAAAGAGTTGTACCTCAAGCTCACCAGTACCATCACAATACAAGGCTGAGAACCCATCTCACATCACAGAAATAGAACACATGAATCTAACCCGAAAGGTCATATCTCCACGTAGCTTCGCTACAATGCGCGATCCTATCCAAACACTGCTCTACATGAAACACCTCAAGTCACTATGCTCGAAATCGATAGCCACGCACAATTTGATGTCTGGAACCAAAGCAAGTCATTATACCCACGGTGAAAACAAATAGCATATACCACGTAAACCCGATAGGACATGACCGATACGCCATTTACCAAGCAACACCCAATTACTTTTCCCGCTCGACTTCCACTATGAGGCCCCAAATGAACCGCACAATATGTGCCCATAACCAACAAATCACAACACCTCGCAATACAGAAAGGTAACTCATTGATCTCACCGGATTACTAATAAGCTCAATAACCGTCGAATCAACACATCCCTCAACAATACAATTCGTAGCCAACCAAGTCGACTCAAGTTAGAACACGCATCTCCATTGGCCTGCCAACGAACTCCTTATCAAGGACACCTGAAGCTGCTCCTTCCACTCCCATAACTCTGCCGGTACCATACGATACGGTGCCCAGCATCAAATTGATATCGAAATCAACAACCCTTCCCGGCGACATGCCCTGCCACAAGAAGCACATCCGAAAAGTCCCTCACCAGCGGAATTGTATCAATGGTAGAAGCCTCTACACTGACATCCGTCACGAAAATCTAAATAAGAGGGACAGTCCTACCCAGCCGTCTGCTGGGTCTTGGAAATATAAAACCACCCTACTAGGACATAATCTGTCGCACCTCACCACTCAATCTGTGGCATTCCCGGCATGGCCAACAGCGCCGCCTTGGCGCAATAGTCCAGAATGACACAACACGAAGACAACCAGTCTGAACCCAATATCACTTCCAAATCCAACATACCAAGCATAAAAGATCCGCTCGGGTCTCCAGACCCCGATAGTCACTAGACAGCCGATACACGCGACTCACAACAGCAATATAGCCTGAACATGAGAACTCCCAGTCTCCAACTCCATATAGCACACAACTCACCATACCTGATCCCAAATTCCGCCGTCCGAATACATATCACACCTCAAGCACCCAATCATTCCACGAAAGATATTCTAAAATTTCCCCTGTGCCATCAAGCAAACTCAAATATCAACAGTCGATCTAACAAGACAGCGCCACAGTACTACCGAAGTACTATCAACTTAATCACATTGCCTTTTCTGAAACATATACCCTCGTCAAATCACTATGATTAGCAATACCATTTCCTTAATCATCTGAAGATCTTTTACCCTAATCATCTGAAGCTCATTTCTCTAATCACCTAAAACTGCCCGTGCTGCCTAAGAATTTTTATGACTTTCCATTCAGAACTGAACCGTAACCTTACACACGCAAATCTCAATCCTCCACAACATATCGCATATACCATACCATCCTAGGATAACATGAGAACTTCATCTCCCTTCCGAGCCATAAACATCTACGTACTCAACTAGTTAAGAACTTTCCATTGGTCCTACCTAGAAGAAAATCACTATACATCCCATGCTCCGCATGCCCATGGAAAATATACATCTCCAAACCGCGGTAAAAACCATCAAGAACTCTCCGAGTTTCCCCTTACACAAATCAGACCTGCCAGGACTGAATCCTTCTAACTCGAACAAACTAAGCAAGCCGTCAAAACCTAAGAGCATTGCCGGAAACTACCTGTAAGAACTCATTACCTCGAACACACACGAGGAACAAATCATATCCTTACCATACCGGTCCGGTGTACTACCAAGCTACCCCATCTATCTAAATTTCCTTCTGATTCATCTTCAACTTTATATTTCCTTTTTGCTGTAGCACCACAATTCCTCAACTCAGACTTACCACATGGAACCAAGCATAAAGCCACATCGTCTAAGGCTCATAAGTCGCTGAATACTTTCTTAAACATTCCCAAAAGTACCACATTCCAAAATACTTTACTCTGAAGAACTTTCTGCGAATCTAAATCCGTTACCTTTACCTTCCTGGTATTGATACATTGAATCCCATAATTAACATAGGAATACCACAAGTCTTGACCTCTTCCAATGGAGACTCAGTTTCTAATCACATACACAACTTTAAGATACCTAATTGTTACATGTAGAATCTTGAACACATTAGAACCATTCTCGAGAGTCATTTACTCTATTTAAACTGCAATTAGCCCGATCAAACGAACAGAACCACCCGTGCCTCATTAGCACTCTGACACCGCAGGATGTGACCTCATCCCAATACAAACAAGCATCTTCCTGCTCCATGCACCGAGCATTCTTTACCAACAACAACTTAAGACATCCTGTGATTCTCACACACCTACGAAGCACCATATAACCTTTGTCAAAATTTTCCTTCACTCGAGCCATCCTCGACCTCAATCTCCGTAAGCCATAACTGACTAACCAACACGCCTCAAACTGGAACCAACATAGCACATAACCGTGCAATCGACTTAATCAATAGCAAACTCCCCCACTTGGCTCGAAGCCATAGATCAAAACACACCCAATAACTCATAACGCATATACTCTATTGCTGCCATAATACCATAGTGAGATTAAACTCAATCCTTCATAAGCTTGTGGAAACACAATTCATCTAGAATTTTAACTCTTCTGCAAATCTCGCATTCACTCACACAACAGTTAAGCCCACTCTCTAGGCGACCCAATTTAGATTTCAACACATATTCTTCACTTGTAAATGAGATCTTCTAATAGACAACAAAAGGATCGCACAACCTTAGAACACTCCGCAGGAGATAACCCACCTGTTTTGCCTCCAACTAACATTTCTGCATACCTTCCACCGTCACAAGCATTACGCAGTCACTTGATCTTCCTGAGTCTGAACTCATACCGCAACATGAAATTTACTTCACTCCTAACTAGGAACATGGAAAGATTCTTCACACGCCCATAACTCGGGCTATACTTCAAATAAAGATGGACTTCAAGAATCTAATAGTTCTCCCATCATTCAGCAGACCCCTTCTCGTCGCTTCCAAATCATATGGATACACCTCGCAGTACTAACATACTCATCACATAGTCACAGCCGTCACTTCCACTAACAGGGACACTACCGAACATATAAGTTCAAAACACTTGTTCACACAATTAGCACCTCGGTGCTCAAGCCATAGGCAAATATCCGGCCTCAAGTCCTCCAGACTGGCCCGACATCAACTCACAAAGATCACATCTCACCCCTCAATCGAGGAATCACAAGCCATCAAGACACATCTGATACTGAGCGCTCATACGCACATGCGAACACGTGGAAGGAATTGCAAGAGTTACTTTTCAAGCTGAATCAAGGACGCACGATAAGAATTCAAGAATGTGAAGTTTTCCTAAAGGTTCTAGGCCTCTCGTGGATAAATACAGACGTCTCCGTACCGATCCGCGAGACTCTACTAAACCTGCTCATGACTCGTGAGACCTATGTAACCTGGCTCTGATACCAACTTGTCACGACCCCAATCCGGCTCGATCGTGATGGCGCCTCTCGTGAAGACAAGGCCAGCCGACACAACACACATATTAACCCTTTAGCCATTAAGAGTCATTTTTAAACCTTTAATTAAATAATATTTCGTAATACAAGTCCGAAAGAACAGTGCGGAATTTATATACAAGCTCGACCTCGGGGTGTCACAAGTCACGAGCATCTATTAGGGTATAAATATAACTACAAGGTCTGAGATATACAAAACAGGACTGATGAATGAAAAGGGAGAAAAGCAGTGCTGCGAACGCTGGCAGCCACCTCGCTAAACTCCGATAACTCTGCCGCCGATCAGCCAAAACCCGCTACCGGGTGTATAAATACCTGCATCTGCACACAAGGTGCAGGGAGTAAAGTGAGTACTCCAACTCAGTGAGTAATAAAGGTAAATAACTACTGAGCAGTAAGAAATCACGTAAAGCAAATCAATATGCTGTATAGAAGCAGTGTAAAACCTTTTGAGAAAAGCAGTGAAGCTGTGAAATCTTTAGAAACATCTTAGCTCAGTTTAAACCTCTTTTGAAAATGACTTTTTCATCGGTTACGCAAATGAATGCAAAACAGCTAGTGCCGATAAGTACAGAAAATCCGCCCCTCAGGCACAATTATCACAGTTTAACAGGTAAAATAACAAGTAAATATGAAAGATGAACACATAAAGGTTCGCCCCTCGAGAAATATCTCAGAACAGTACCAGCCCCTCGGGCTCACTCTCATAACAGTATCAGCCCCTCGGGCTCACTCTCAGAATAATATCAGCCCCTCGGGCTCACTCTCAGAACAATATCAGCCCCTCGGGCTCACCCTCAGAACAATATCAGCCCCTCGGGCTCACTCTCAAGATCACAATGGGTACCCGCGCTCACTGTGGGTGTGCAGACTCCGGAGGGGCCCCTTACGGCCCAAGCGCTATATCAAACCACCTCGTGGCATCAACTCTCGGCTCTCGGCCACACATCACTCAAGCCACCTCGTGGTGTATAAATGTATCTCAAGCCCTCGGCCTCATATCACTCAGTGTATCCTCACATCTGGACCTCGGCCACACTCAGTCAGAAAATTATCACAAGCCCCTCGGGCATTAGTAAAACAGTAGTTCTCAGCCCAAAACATCATTTAAAAATATCGTTTAAGTCTCAAATCTGAGTAAAAGTGGCTGAGTTATAAAACAGTGGAAACAATTTTCCAACAAAATCCAAAATTTAACTCAAAATTGCCCGTGGGGCCCACCTCTCGAAATCCGACGAAACTCACAAAATCCGACAACCCATTCAACCACGAGTCTAACCATACCAAAATTACTAATTTCCGATAACATTTCGACCCTCAAATCCTCAAATATATCCAAGAGGGTTTTCAAACTTTTCCAACTTAAAATCACCAATTACATGTTAAAAATAACCATGGATTCGGGTAATCTAACCAAAATTGAGTTAAGAACACTTACCCCCGTATTTTTCTTGAAAATCTCTCGAAAAATCGCCTCACCCGGGCTCCCTTGGCCCAAAAATGGAAGAGTGAGACGAGTTTGGACTTTATTCTGCTGCCTAGGGATTTGTTCTTTGCGTTCGCGGAGAACAAAATTTCCAAAAATCATTTTTCAAACTCTTCTCGACAGACTCTAGTATAATGGCAATAACTTTTGCTTCAGATGTCCAAATAACTGTTATAATATGTTTCTGGAAACTAGATTCAATGAGCTCCAACTTTCGTTTTTAAATCATCCCAAATTTCATTGTAGATTGAGAGATACGAGCCTCCGAAGTAAGACCTGCGCAACAGAATTTCTTCTTTTTCGCGAACGCGAGGCTCTCTTCGCAAACGCGAAGAACAAAATCCCAGAAGCCAAATCCTTCTTCGCGAATGCAAGGGGACCCTCGAGCGACGCGAAGAACAATACCAAATACCAGCTTCAGCTATTGCAAAACAGCTCGAAATGATCCGAAACCACCCCGAAATACACCCGAGGCCCTCAGGACCTCAACCAAACACGCCAACATATCCCATAACATTATTCAAACTTGTTACAACCTTCAGAATGCTCAAAACAACACTAAAACACCAAATTTGCATCGGATTCAAGCCTAAGAATTTCAAGAACTTCCAAATTCCATTTTTGATCAATAACCCAACCAAACCACGTCCGAATGACTTAAAATTTTGCACACACATCCCAAATGACATAACGAAGCTACTGCAACTCTCGGAATTCCATTCTGACCCTTGGATCAAAATCTCACCTACCAACCGAAAATCGCCAAAATATCAACTTCGCCAATTCAAGCCAAATTCTACTCCGGACCTCCAAAACCCATTCCAATCACACTCCTAAGTCACAAATCACCTCCCGAAGCTAATCGAACCAACGAAACTCACATCCGAGCCTTCTAACACATAAGTCAACATCCGGTTGACTTTTTCCAACTTAAGCTTCCTTAAAAGAGACTAAGTGTCTCAAACCTTATCAAAAATCATTCCGGACTCGATCCAACCAACCTGATACCACAAAACACGGATAACGAAGCATAAAGAAGCAGAAATGGGGGAAACGGAGCGGTAACTCATGAGACGACTGGCCGGGTCGTCACACTTTGATACTTGTAAGGTTTCACAACCAACTAGTTTTCTCTAGATATTCCGTTAATGTTTTGTTGCTGAGGAACAGGTTCATGGACAGGTTCCCTTGAGGTTTGATGATCATTTCCTCTCTTTTCAGTTCCCCATATCAGGTTACCTAGGGTTGAAGGACTTGTCTATCACTTGTTCCTTCCTGTGGTGCAGCTTCAGGCTAGACTGTTATTTCATTTGAGTTTCTTACTAGCCCAATTTCTTCATCATTTGGTTCATGCCTCTCATAAAGAAAGCTAGTTTTATCAAAAACAACATGTACACTTTTTTTACACACATAGTTCTTTTGTTATAGATCTTATAAGCTTTACTATGTGAAGAATATCCCAATAATACTCCCTCGTTACTTTTGGGATCAAACTTACCTAGGGAGTCTTTTCCATTGTTATGCACAAAGCACTTGCATCCAAATGCCCTTAGGTTGGATATTTGGCTTTATTCGTTTAAGTAACTCATAGGGAGTCTTCTCAAAAAGAGGTCTAGTCATGCACCAATTTATGATATAGCATGCAGTGTTTCAGCTTCTGCCCAAAAGCTATGGGGTAATTTACTAGAATAGTCCTAGCCATTTCTTCCAAAGTCCTATTCTTTCTTTCGACTACCCCATTTTGTTGTGGAGTTCTAGGAGCAGAAAAATTATGATCTATGCCATGCTCATCACAAAATTCAGAAAATTTAGCATTCTCAAACTGAGTGCCATGATCAAACCTAATTGATGCAAGTTGATTACCTAGTTGTTTATGAGTTTTTCTACAAATGAAGTGAATATATAAAATGTTTCATCTTTAGATGTTAAAAACAATGTCCAAGTAAACATAGAATAATTGGGATAAAACTCTAGGTTCTACAAGCCAGCCCCTAGATAGTGCTGACAAAACCCCTTTTGATCACCCTATTACTGTCATGTTAGATATTATTTACCCTGAAATGAGGTCTGTGTTTCAGGGTAATTCTGGTGAGAGTGATGATGCTATTGATGGTCTACCTGTGATAAGGTTTATAACTGCTAGGGGTGGGGGGGGGGGGGGGGAGGCCAAAAAGAATTATTTTCTCAAACGACCTACCACTAGACAACAGAGCAAGGCTGAACTTGACAGTGCTTTGAAGATGAATAAGGAGAAGAAGAAGAGAAGGAGACATGTGAAAAGCCGGTTGATTGATAAGGAAAATGTGCCTCATATTGATGTAGTTGAGGTGGATGATGAGGAGCCTGTTAAGGAACCCGCTCCTCTTGTCAGGAAAAACTCAAAGAAAACCATTTCTACTAAGCAGAGGAAGGCAATATCTGACAAAGAACTTGTGAGTGACAAGGATGGTGAAGTAGAGGAGGAAGGAGAAGTGGAGAAAGAGAAAGTAGAAACGAAGAAGCCTCTAAGAAAGAGGCATAGCACTAGTGAGGAACCTGGTTCTTCCAGAAGGCCAAGGGTGGAATTATCTGAGTTGGGGAGAAGGGCCATTCTGAAGAAGCAAAAGGTTCTGTAGGGTCGAGTTTTTGATCCTGATATCCTTGAACAATCAGGCATGAGACTGTTGGTAAAAATTGCTGAATTCCAGAAGTTGACCCATCTCCTTAAAATCAGAAGTCCAAAAGTCTATGAAGATGAGGTGAGAAGCTTCTATGTTGACCTGTTTGTGGTAGATGGGGATACACTTTGTTTGAAGGTGAATGGAAAGGACTTTGTTATGGATGAGGTAACTCTTGGTGAAATCATTGATGTCCCCACTATTGGGATGAAGATTGTGGAGGAAACTGGTTCCTATGAATTTAAGAAGTTGATTATTAAGAAGCAAGCAATTCAGTTGGGGGAAAGATCAGTTGTTGTTTGAGCTAGTGAACAAAGTGCTATTGTCTAGGGCTGAGAGACGTTCTATCACCTCCATTGCAGACCTGATTCTTCTAGAAGCACTGGACTCTTTCTCTTCAACTAGTCTGCCTGGTATTATGATTGAACATATGCTGAAGGTGTCAGGCTTCAAAGATGGTAATCATGGTCTCCCTTATGGGTTTTTCCTTACCAGAGTCTTTGAACACATTGAGGTTCCTTTGAGAAAAGCATCTGCGGGGACTAGAAAGCAAATGTTCACCATGAATACTCTAGAAGAGTCTGAGTGTGTAGTAAAAAAGGGAGGAGTAGGAATTAAATCAACTATCTCTCAACTAATCGATGCTCAAGAGGCTGCAAATGAAGAGATCAAGCATCTTAAAGCCCAAAATGTCATTCTGGAGTCTAAGCTTACTCAGGTCAGCAAGGAATATGGTTCAAGCAGCGCTCAATGTGAAGAGATTTCCCTTTTAAAGGTTGAGAATGCTGAGTTGAGGAAACAAGTGGAGAACCTGAAGGAGTAGCCGGTCAATGATCAAATGGCTGCTAATGCTCGAATGGATAGTTTCATCATGGCTCTTGCTCCAAAATCCTTTATGTACTCTATCTATTGTCCCCTCTTTTGCACCTCTTCCCAGTCCTCTCCTAATCATGTCCTTTTGTTGATCCTATTTTGTGATTGTGGTACTTTAGTTTTTTTATTTGTAATATTTGTTTGAATGTGGTACTACTACTCCTATATCTTTTTTCTCTCTCTTATAATTAATAGGCATGACTATTATGTTAATCTTTTGTGTTATGTTTTTAGCCATGTTGTGTGCACATAAGTGGCATGATTTAATGTTGATGGACTTCTTTTTAAGTATGCTTGCCTAATTTTTTTTTTTTAATAATGTCAAAAAGGGGAAGAAAATTGAAGGGGCGGGAAACTGGTTCTCAAGGGAAAGGCGTCTGATTCGTAGGGGGGAACATGTCGAAATCTGGTTCTAAAAAGGGAATATCAATTCTAAGTTTGTCATCATTAAAAAAAGAGAAATTAATAAGTTATACAAGAATGGTTTTTATGATTTGTCAAGCTTCATGGAAGAACCAGAAAGGAGACTGATACAATCAGATCCCTTGTGCTCATTGCAACTTACCTTGTTGTCTGGTTTAATTCCCAAGGAAAATAGACAAGGAAACTGCAAAGGGAACAAATAGGATCAGGTTATCAGGTCGTCACGCAAGTCAACTCTACAACTGTTAAAGCTACTATATTGTACTTGCAACAGTATAGCAGTACAACTGCAATTTATTAGAAACCAGGAATGCCCTTGTAACTACTCTCATGATCTCACATATATAAACAACATGTTACAAGATTTTGACCTAACACTTACAAATAAAAAAATATATATTCTATCAAGTGTGCAGCCGCCTCTGTTTCCTCAGGTGCATTGAAGAACAAAGCTGCCACAAAACAAAGGACCACATCCGAGCATTGGGTCCTTTAGTTTATGTGTCTTTGTCTTTTGTTACTTACTTGTGTTCCTACATGCTTTTTTAGAAGCACTTAGTAGGACATTATTTAACCAATATTGCTTTTGGTGTTTGACTAGAGTTAGTCAAGTGTGTGTCTTTGTAATAGAGTTATCACAAAGAGCTTACAATAGAGTTATTGTGAGAGGTAGGGGATTAAGAGTTTAATTCTTAGATTGCAATAGGTTGTAATCTGAAGTTTGCTCAGTTAGTGAAGTTAAATTTCTACAAGGATACGTCGTGGTTTTTAATCCCGTGAGCAAAAAGTTTTTACGTAAATATTGTATATTCTTTATTTAATGTTGTTTGTTATGAGAGCTGATAGAGAATCCGATTCTCTATTAAGTTTGATGACCCTTAGTTTCTACCAAGATTGCAAAAGCCTTTTTAACATTCTTCGTAATAGTTGACGAAGAAAAGCTTATAAGTACATAAAGAAAAAAGAACAAAAGCACATTTTCCGAAATCTGTGGCATAGCTCAGCGCACAAAAAGAAAATATCCTGATTTAAAGTAGAGGTTTCCACCCACAGCCACACAACACTATACGTGACTTTGGATTTTCTTTTCTTGTGCCTTTCTCTTTTGTCGGACAGTCGGAGTAGTAAGGGGCGAGTTAGAGCGTTTGCTAGAACTTAATTACTACCACTCCGTTCACTTTTAGTTGTCTATTTTGAATTTTTCATGCTTCTTAAGAAATTATAATTACAGTATATATTTTACCGTGTAACCCTTATAATGGTAGCATTTTAAAGAGTCTTGAAAAATAGTTTTGGAAATGAGTAATTAATGATAAGGATAAAACAAGATTTTTTTTTAAATCTTTTTCTTGATTTGCTAAAACGGACAAGTAAAAGTAAAAAAATGTATTTTTAGTATAGTTGACAAGTAAAAGTGAAGGGATGAATTATATTTATGTGTGCGCGAAAAATAAATATGGATAGAATTAGATATATATGGTTGATAATTTTTTTTTAGTAGAACATTAATAATGCTCTCCCTGACTAGTTGTTCAGTCAGGGATTGAAGATAAAAACATAAATACAACTCTGGTAATTACTTTCTAATTACTGTTGTCTCGTTAGTCTTTCTTATTATATATCCTTAACTATGTAACAGAAAAAAAGAAAGAATTAAATGATAAAATTTCAAGCTAAGGTTTAGACAAAGAAATATACATTCTTCACATGAGTGTGTCATTAACTTGTAACCCCACACAAGCAAGCAGGCAGACAGGAATGTCTTATACCGTTATACGTAGCCAAGTTAATTCAACTTGTAGCGGGTTCAGGAATTTGAGTAAGAGAATTCAAAACAATATAAAAATCTCACACATAATGAACTTAATTTGTTAAAGGAATTCAATAATTTAGATATATGCAAAAAAAAAAAAATATTTTACCCTTTTTTATAATGTAATTGGAAATTAAATTGAATCCGTACATAAAAGGTAGCTCCACCACAGAGATTTTCTTTTTGTGTGGAAAATTAGGAGGAAAACATGTGGCCGCTACTCTTCGGGTACGCATTGGATAACTTGCTCACTGTGCAATATTTCACAAACTACACAGGAGATATTAACCGCACTAGATACACCTGGCCGTGCGACGAGCTCTGACTGAGGAGATTGCTGATGAGAGGAATCGATTCCAAGTCTCCCCGTGGGAAACTACTCACTCAACTAACTAAGCTAAAGCGCGTATACGTGAATATATGCATCCCTGGAGGGGTAGTGTGGAAACACTATAAATCCTCCTAATTTGGGAGGGGTTTATTAAAATTTATTATATATATATATATATATATATATATATATATATATATATATATATATAATATATAATATATATATATTATATATATAGGGTGGGACGACAGAAAATGTTGATTGCTGGCTAACTGTTAACGAACAATTGTGTGGTCAAACCTAAAGTTTTTGCTGTCGGCAAGCCAATTTAGTAATTTAATTTGTGTGTTTATGTGTAATTACCAATAATCATCTCTTCTATTGATCATTATTGAAAGCCTTGATTAGTAGGGTAGAATATCGAGGCGGGGCGAAAAGTATGAAAACTTTAATGGAAGCAAATTGTCAATTGAGTTAAAAAATACACTCTAGAGCCTTCACACTTTTAGTGTCATGATATATGCACTGATCATATCTGATTCTTGATATGATTTGTTTGGAATCGAATAGATCACCATCTACCTTTTAGTAAAAATACTTAAAAGTTTAAAATATTTCAATATTGAACGACTCAACTTACATTACTAGAAAACTGGTATTTTTTCGTCCAAGGCATACCGACCAAAATCGGTCGGAAATTAAGTATTTGGTCGCAAAAGTCAACAAAAATTTTTCTGACAACAGAAATAGTGGTCCCACAGCAAAAAAATAAAATTTCCAACTGATTTAGATCGGAAATTGGTCAATATTTGACCAACACCTGGTCATACTTGTATATAATGTACAAAAATAATTTTTTTATTAAAATTTTTCTAAATTTCCGACAGAATCGGTCGGAAAGTTTGAAATTATTATTTTCCACCCAAGACAATAATTTAATATAACTTATAATTAAAATTTCCGGCTGAGTTCGGTTGGAAAACATCTTAAAATAATTAAAATATAATTTAATAATAGTTGTGTGTGTGTTTTAAAATTACTTTTATATGGACACTTTATCCTATAACTATGTATGTATATATAGTACATAATATTAAATTAATTAAGATCCTAAATCTTAATATTCAACATTAATATATATATATATATATATATATATATTATATATATATATATAGCTTATATACTATACACTTAGTATATATTGTTACACCCCATGTTTTCGTACATGAAAGTACGCCATGAGTAAATTGATATAAGCTCGGGAATGAAATTATTTTTGAGGTTATAAGTATTATGTTATTTCAAACAAGTGATAAGTAAATTCGTGAAGGTTAGAGGGTAAACGAATCAAAGAAATGAGTTTCGTCGAAGTTTGACATTTTGGGATAAAATACTGTGATGACCCAAAAGGTCATCTCGTATTTTAGAACCCAATTCGGGGTTCCGAGGTCTTCAAAAACTCATTTTCTTTATCCTCAATTTGCGTGCGCAGTCCGAGCGCTGTTCCGGAAAGCCTTTATGTGAAAATTGAGAAAATATTAAATTTTGCATTTAAAATTAATTTAAGTTGTCTTCGGTCAACATTTTGAGTAAACAGACCCGGACTCGTGATTACACAGTCCCGGAGGATCCGTAAAAAAATATGGAACTTGGGCGTATGCCCGGAATTGAATTCCGAGGTCCCTAGTGCGAGAAATGAATTTTTGAAAAAAATTATTAAACTGAAAATATAATGGTTTTTAGAAATTTAATAATGCTTGATCTTGTTGGAGTCGGGCCCGTATTTTGGTTCCGGAGCCCGGTACGGGTTTAATATGGTATTTAAGTCATGTCTGTGAAATTTGATAAGAAATGGAGTTTATATGACGTGATTCGGACCCTCGGTTGTGAAAATAGAAACTTTAAGTGTTCTTGAGAATTTCATTGATTTTGATGCTAAAGCCGTAGTTTTAGGTGTTATTTTGGTTATTTGATCGCACGAGCAAGTCCGTATAATGTTGTTAGACCTCTGTGCATGTTTGGTTTGGAGCCCCGAGGGCTCGGGTGAGTTTCGGATAGGCCACGGGGTGTTTTGGACATGGAGATTTCTATTGTTTTGCTGTTGCAGGTGCACAGATGTATCCTTCTTCGCGTTTGTGAAGGAACTCTCGCGAACGTGAATGGTACATTGGTCCGGAGGAGAAATCCTTCTACACGAACACGAGGCACTGTCGCGCCCCCTTTTTCCCTCTTTGCATTGGAAAATCGGGTTTATGACATTTTGGACATAGGACAACTCATTCCTTTTGGGAACTGGGTTTTGCATTTGAAGAGTCGCCACCTAATGATTTAGGGTGCATTAGGACACCTACAAGGTTCACTACTAAGTTTGTTTGATAACCAGAGATAGGGTAAGGACTTGAAATTATCCTAAGGGGAAGGTGTTAGGCACCCCTCAGGATCCACTAGTGTGGTTCCCGGCCAGACAGTTTTTTGTGAATTTGTGCAATTTAGCAAATAGACGAGTATAGGCTCAAATAATAGGGGATTTAAGTTTAAACACATAAGAGTTTGAAAGAGCAATTATTAAAAAGCAGATTTTGAAAAGAAGTTGCAAATGAAAAGAAAAGGGGTCCTAGGTTTATTTATAATATGGATCACATCAATGCAATACCCGGTAATTACTCCTCAAAAGAGAGGCTACACGTGGTATTAGCGCACCGGTCATCATATCCATATCTATCTTTCCCACCCCGTCAAAGTATTAAAGCGCGGATTGGTCTCGACCTCTATTGCATGCTATTACCTGTCCCATTCCTATCAGTCCCGGAGGAGTTAGGACTACTATTCCCATAAGAGGGAGGATTTTAAGCTGACTCTTGGGTTTTAAAGGTCAAAAGACCAAGGCGACATTCAAAACACACAGGACTGCATATCAGGGGAGACATGTAAAACAAATAAGAGGCTCAGATATACCTCCTCAAGTAAAGCACATAAATAGCATGACTTTAAAACACATTCAGGGCTAGAATTTAAAGTACTAAGACAGGGGAGTTTCAGTTGTTGAAGTAGATCAATTTATTACATAACTCAGATAAGAAATCTGAATCAGGCCTGCCTGCTGGTTGTAGCAGTTGCTAATTAAACAAAGACGGTTTCAATTTTATCGTTATTACCTAAGGCTTGCCTAAGTGTGCATTGATGATACTCTATGAGCATGATGTCTATTACTGATTCAAAAATGACAAAGCAGTAATAATTCTTTAAACAGACGAGTTGAATCCTATAGGCATGCTTTCTAAATCGTATTAATAAAAGGAGAGTAGGTTGCTTAAGACTGGTTCAGAACAGTATCGAACTGATTTTAAACTAGACTGGTTCCAGATCCTATAGGCATGATCTCTACTATTGCTGATTTTTAAATTCCTATAGACATGATATCTAGTCGAACATGAAACGAAGCAGGCAGGATTTACTTGTGATTCCTATAAGCATGATTTCTATATTGATATTTAACCCTATAGGCATGACACCTAGTTTAGAACCTGATTTTAGGTTATGGACATGATGTATGATAGTAACCATTAGACCCTATTGGCATGATTTCTAAGTGTGGAATTAAAATATGCAGAATTTGAAGGCGAATCCTATAGACAGGATATGTAGATGTAGAATAAAAAAAATGCAGAATTTGAAATAGATCCTATAGGCTAGACATCTAGGTGTGGAATAAAACATGCAACATTTAAAGCAGATCCTATAGGCATGTTATCTAAATGTAGAATTAAAAACATGCAGAATTTAAAACAGGTCCTATAGGCATGTTACCTACCCTTCTAATAGCTAAACATGCATAGTTACCCATCCCTTTCCACAAGCCAACCCCAATATCTGTTTACAAATTATTACAGACCAATTGCTGAATTACATCAAAAATATGTAAAATAAGAAGTTACAACCATAGGAAGCCTGATTCTGACTTCCTCTCTGAGTTATGGAACAAAACACCTCAAATGCCACTTGTTTTAAAGCCTTTCTCAAACTTGAGGGTGTCAAAGTTCCCTAAGGGTCTCAAGGGACCCCGGGCAGTGCTTACACCCAAGTTTGCATAACCAGATAGAGATGAGTGCAGTGTGGAAGGGCCAGCCTTTATGTGTCCAAGTTTAAAGGGAGCTCATGAGTCCCAAGGCAAGGCTCACACAAGAGGGGCAGAATCTAAGTCTAAGAGTATAGTGGAAGTGCAGAGACAGAGATCTGTTTAAAACTGGGTTGAGAATAGTAAAGGGTAAGGGTAATTGGAAAACAGTAGTAGTAAAGCTAATACTGCACAGAATCAACATTTTTGCACAAGGGGTCAGGGGTTTGGGAATACATTGCAGAGAGCATATGACCCTAGGAGGGGTCAGGTTTGGTCATGCACAGCAATAGATGGTGCTGGTATGCCCATAAACCAGTCAGAGAACACAACACATAGAGGGGATATGAAGCATATGACCCCAGGGAGGGTCAGGTTTGGGTCATGCACAGCAATGTCTAATGCTGACATGCCCTCAAACCAACCAGAGAATACACGCACATATGGGATATGGGGGTTTGGGATTCATGAGTCATAATCACATAATCAAGTGACTGACAGAGTATTTATACATAAAGGAACACATTAATTTACAACATGCTTAGTGATGAAACTTGATTAAACATAAGCAGGAAACAGGCAAGAGTGAAGGAAATAGTAAAGAGACATAGTGTTGTTGATGCTGGAAAATTAACTAGGACATACCAGTAAGAAGCGAATGCAGAAAGGAAAAGGTAAACAAATTTCCACAGCCTAGCCTTGGCTTTCAACCGGCTAGACAAAGCAGTAAGCACAAGTAGTAACAGAGAAAAGAGAGAGAGTTTTGAGTGAAGTGTGTGTTCTGAACTCAGATGATTTTTTTACCTTTTTTGAAAGAAGAGGGATGCAGGGTATTTATAGTTTTTGAAAACGAGTGAAGGAGGGGTAATAAGTAAAGCTTAATACAAATATGGAAACAATCAACAGTCAAAATCAATTATACAAGTGATTCCCTTAATTAAGGAATCACTGTTTAACGGGTAGTAACAGATTCAAATAAGGAAAGAAATCAATTTAGAGATAGATTGATTATTGCAATAAAGGAGTAGTAAAAGCATGCAGTGAACAATCAAGTCTGAGTACGAAAATATGCTTGTTTTTGGAAAGGATTCAGCAAGGTAAATATTACAGTAAAGAATCAATCAATTCTAAACAAGCGAGTGAAATTAGGGTTCATAAAGGAAAAGCTTTGAAATCAGTCACACGATTAGGGTCAATCAAAGAAGAAACATGCTTCTGCACTTTAGTATATAAACAGAGTGAACGGAAGATATTAGACATGCAAGGCCAAGCACCTTGGCAAAAGAAACAACATGCAATAGTAGTAGCAATAAACATAGGATTCAATAGATAGTCAGGGCTCACACATATAGCCAAAGTGAAGAAGAGAGTCAAACAAGTAAAGGTCTCATAGTAACGGGTGAGGAAACCCTTTTTTAAAAAGTTAGGGTTTCAGCCATGGTCGAGTTGAAAGATAGTAAAAATCAGATAAGTCACATAAAGAAAAGAGAGTCTGGAACAAGAACTTTCAATCGAGTCAAGTGTTCCAACAAACAATTTCAGACCCAAAGACCTAGGGTTTTCAACAACAATCGAGTTCAAAAGATGGTAAACAGAAAAGTCAAGCAAGAATTTAAACAAACAAGCACACATCTAACAAACAGCTTCGGAACTCGATTGAGACCCAAAAGAAATTAGGGTTTTAACATGCTAACTCAGATAGAAGAACAACATGAAAAAAGCATAGCAAAATCAGAAACACGTTAAGATCAGAGAAGAGATTTTTTTTTTGAAATAAATTAAAGGAAAACCCTAATCAGAAAAAGTGAAGCGTCGTTTTTGAAAGCAGGTTAAAGAACCTTCGAGAAACACTTAAGAAAGTCATAGCAAGTACAGATCTAAAGCAGATCTGAAAGAAAGTTGAAAGATCTTAAAGATTAGGGTTTCGAAAAACCCAAAAAAGGTGAGAAAGGCCCTGAAAGTTACCGATCTAACCAGGGGAGTCAAGGATCTGACTCGAACGGCCATGGCTGGCCGGAGAAAGGTCAAGGATGAACGAAGAAGAGCCACGAACTGAAATCGAGCAAGGACTGGACCAGCCTCCCTCAAGGTCTGACCGTGAAACCACAAGAACAAACACCCAGGAGCCATAGGAGGTCCCTGCACGTCTCAAGTGACCACGTGGGGCCATGGACTAGGCAGGGCTTAGGGTGGATTAGGGTGTAGTTTGATGGCGGCGGCTAGGGTTTGTAAGAGTTTCAGAGAGAGTTGAGAGAGAAGAGGGATTCAGAGGCGGCGGTTGGTGAGGAATGAGGTAGGGTAAAGGGGTCGTTTGGGTTAAAAAAGGAAAGGGGTAATGGGAGCCGTTGATCTAAACGATCAACGGCTGGGATTAAAGGGGTTAGGTGGGGAGTCCGGGTTGGGTCATTTAAATTGGGTTAGGGGGTCGGGTTTGAGTTGCGATTGGGTTGGGAAATTGGGTCTGATTTGGGCTCAATTTCAGGCTATAATTGGAATGAAATTGGGCTATCATTTAAATAGCCATTTTTCCCTATTTAAAATTATAAAAATAGTAAATTGATTTCTGGAAACAAATTAAAAGCACTAAAATGATTTATGACATATAATTAACCATTTAAAAATAGTGGACTTAATTTCATGAACATAAACACAATTAAATCCTAAAAGAGGCTGATATTGCAATTATACAATTTAGCCTTAAAAATACTAAATAATTTTGTAAAAATATGCAAAAATTCCCTTAGCTATATTTTAGCATAAATATAAAAGTTCAACAAGTAAATCACCAAAAATGATAATTTTAGAAATAATTATTGGGTTTTTATGGATAAAATAGGGAAATAAATTGATTTAAAAACCTTTAAAAATTAAGGAAAAATGATGACACTTGGACATACATTATATATGCATACATATGCTATTTTGAAGGTATTTTGCATAAAAAAAATACATAGGAAAAAATTGGGTATCAACAAGCACTAGTCGCGAACGCGAAGCATTTGGGGCATTACCCTTCGCGAACGCGTCCAGGCTATCGCGAACGCGAAGCATGGGAAATGGGGGGGGGGGGGAATGATACTCTACGCGAACACGGCAAACGGCTCGCGAACGCGAAGGTCGGGGGGGATACCTTCGCGAACGCGAAGGTTGAGGGATTAGGTATTGTTGCCTTATTTGCTATATGTTTATTTGTTAAGTACGACGTATAGGTGAGGTGACGAGTATCTATACGTTATTGTCGGGTCGTAGCATGTGAGTTAGTTTTATACTTGTGGCCGTTGTGTTCCTTTATTCGTATTGTTCTTGCTTAAACTGGTTATCATTCATGTTAAAGAAGTTTTATTATGTTTTTCCTGGCTTTTGGATATTGGTTGAGTATTGGCTCAAGTTGAGGTTCATGTTGTGAAGTTAAGTGATGGAACAAAGTTGTTTAATTATGATGCCCTTGCCGGGTTGTTATTGTTTCTGTTGTTTATTTATGTGGTGAGGAAGAGTGATAAAGCACGAAGGGTGATGCCGTGCACATTTCTATTATTCCTATGGTGAGGTTGAGTGCTAAAGCACGAAGGGTGATGCCGTGCACGTATCTATTATTGATTATCTGGTGAGGCTGAGTGGTAAAGCACGAAGGGTGATGTCGTGCACGTTTCTATTATTGATTATCTGTGAGGTTGAGAGTAAAAGCACGAAGGGTGATGCCGTGCATTATTTTCCGTTGCTGTGTTTATTTGTTATTATCGGTTCAAGGTGTTTTAGCTGTTAAATTCCTTTACTGCTGTGATTCTTTATTTTGTTACCCCCATAGCATGTTGCCCCTTCCTGTTCATTTCTGCTTGGCTTCTATTAATTGTTATTCTGTTAGTATACTGTTTAACTGCACAAGTTTATATTATTGTTGTGTCCTAGCCTCGTCACTACTTTGCCGAGGTTAGGCTCGGCACTTACCAGTACATGGGGTCGGTTGTACTGATACTGCACTCTGCACTTTCTATGCAGATTCCGGTTCAGGACCATACTGATAAGAGTTTGGGTGGCTGCCTTCAGTCCACGGGAGACCCAAGGTAGATCTTCCGGCGTTCACGGACCCTGGAGTCCCATTCCCTCTATTTAGATTCCTGTTTTCATTTATTCCGAAAAACAGATGTATTTTCTTTGGAACCAGTGTTTGTAGAAATTCTTACACGTTCGTGGATTGTGACACCAAATTTTGGGGTAGTCTTGTATTAGAGTATTTAATTTGTTATAGAATTTCCGCATTTCATATCTATTTAGTTTTAATTACTATTAATTAATGTTCTTGTTTAGTGGATAACGTGTTAGAACTGTACTGTTGGCTTGCCTAGCATTCTCAGCGTTAGGCGCCATCACGATCCCGACGGTGGGAAATCCGGGTCAAGACAAGTTGGTATCAGAGCACTAGGTTGCCTAGGTCTCACAATTCACGAACAAGCTAGGTAGAGTCTGAGGGATCGGTACGGAGACGTCTGTGCTTATCCCCTAGAGGCTACTGAGTTTAGGAATAACTTCACATTTATTCTTCCCTGCCGTGCGATTTGATTTATCAATGCTAATTGAACTTCTACTCCGTCCTTTCGCAGATGGCGAGAACACGTACCGCTTCATCAGCTGATCAACAGCCCGAGCCCCCTGTGGCAACTCACATGAGGGGCAGAGAATGAGGCTGAGGCTGTGCTAGAGGCTGAGGCAGGGGCAGGGCTCAGCCCAGAGCAGCGGCACCAGCAGCGGAGTCTCAGGTAGAGTTTGAGGATGAGGTTCCGACCCAGACCGTTCCAGCAGGGCCAGCTCAGGTTCCAGAGGGGTTCATCGCTACCCCGGTACTCCATGATGCTCTGGTCCGACTAGTTGGCCTTATGGAGAGTGTTACTCAGGTAGGCATACTTCCTGTAGCACCAGCCGTCTCTAGGGCTCGGGGAGGAGCACAGACTCCCGCTACTCACACTCCGGAGCAGATGGCTCCCCAGTTTCAGACTCCAGCAGCTCAGCCAGTTGGGGTAGTTCCGCCGGGTATTGTAGCACAGACCGGTGATGAAGCAGCTATGTCTTCTGATGCTTTGTGGAGATTGTACAGGTTCACCAAGATTTTCACCACTACCTATTGCGGTACATCTTCAGAGGATCCCCAAGATTACTTGGACAGTAGTCACGAGGTTCTATGGAACATGGGGATAGTGAAGACCAATGTTGTCGACTTTGCTGCTTTTTGTCTGTCAGGTTCCGCCAAGAAAGGGTGGAGAGATTATTGTTTGGCCAGACCAGTAGGGTCACCAGCTCTCACTTGGGACCAGTTCTCGCAGCTATTTCTCGAGAAGTTCCTTCCCGTTACTCAGAGAGGAGTACCGTAGGCGGTTCGAGCATCTTCAGCAGGGTTCTATGACTGTCACTCAGTACGAGACGAGGTTTATTGATTATGCTCTTCTTATACTCCCCACCGAGAGAGAGAGGGTGAGGAGGTTTATTGAGGGACTCACTCAGCCTATTAGATTGCAGATGGCTAAGGAGTCAGGGAGTAAGATTTCATTTCAGGATGCGACCAATGTGGCCAGGCGAGTCGAGATGGTTCTAGCTCAGGGGAGTGCTCAGGGGTCGGATAAGAGGCCTCGTCATTCTGGTAGGTTCAGTGGTGCCTCGTCTGGAGGCAGGGATTCTTTTGGTAGGGGCCATCCTCCCAGGCCATTTCATTCAACACTTCAGGCTTCTCACGGTGCTCCAGGTGGCCGTGGCCCTCATATGCAGTATTCTGATCAGCTACCCTATAGTGCATCACCAGCTCCTATCAGTGCACCTCTGCTCCAGAGTTTTCAGGGTGGTTACTCAAGCCGTCAGGGTCAGTTTCAGAGTCAGCAGTCTCAGCAGCCGAGGTCTTGTTATACCTGTGGCGATCCGAGGCATATTGCCAGATTTTGCCCTCGAGCATCGAGCAGTTCTCAGCATCAGGGTACTCGTGCCATGGTTCCAGCACCGGGTGTTCCACCGCCCTCTCAGCCAGTTAGAGGTAGGGGTCAGGCAGCTAGAGGTGGAGGTCGAGGTGTTAGAGGTGGAGCTCAGGCCGCTAGAGGTGAAGGCCAGCCCGCAGGAGGCCGTCCCAGGGAGGTAGTTCAGAGTGGTGGGGCCTAGCCCCGATGTTATGCTATTCCAGCCAGGCCTGAGGCTGAGTCCTTCGATGCAGTTATCACAGGTACGGTTTCAGTTTTCAGTACGGATGCTTCAGTTTTATTTGATCCAGGGTCTACGTACTCCTATGTGTCATCTTATTTTGCTCCATATCTGGTTGTGCCTCGTGATTCTTTGAGCGCTCCCGTGTATGTGTCCATGCCAGTAGGGGATTCTATTATTGCAGATCGTGTTTATCGCTCGTGTGTGGTTATTATTGGGGGTCTTGAGACTAGTGTGGATCTCCTACTTCTCGACATGGTTGACTTCGATGTTATCTTGGGGATGGATTGGTTGTCCCCTTATCATGCTATATTGGACTGTCATGCCAAGATCGTGACCTTAGCTTTGCCGGGGTTGCCTCGATTGGAGTGGAGAGGGACTCCTGGTCATTCTATCAGAAGGGTTATTTCTTATATGAAGGATCGACGTATGGTCGAGAAGGGGTGTTTGGCTTATTTGGCGTACGTTCTTGATTCTAGTGCTGAGGTTCCTTCTATGGATTCTGTGCCAGTTGTTCGGGAGTTTCCAGAGGTATTTCCTGCAGACCTGCCGGGGATGCCACCCAACAAGGATATTGACTTTTGCATTGATGTGGCTCCAGCCACTCAGCCCGTTTCTATTCCGCCATATCGTATGGCCCCGCCAGAGTTGAAAGAATTGAAAGAACAGTTGCAAGACTTGCTTGATAAGAGCTTTATTAGACCTAGTGTCTCGCCCTGGGGTGCGCCGGTGTTGTTTGTTAAGAAGAAGGATGGATCGATGAGGATGTGTATAGATTACCGGCAGTTGAACAAAGTCACCATCAAGAACAAGTATCCATTGCCAAGGATTGATAATTTATTTGATCAGTTTCAGGGTGCCAAGGTGTTTTCGAAGATTGATTTAAGATCTGGCTACCATCAGTTGAGGATTAGGGCATCTGATGTCCCTAAGACAGCTTTTCGCTCTCGGTACGGGCATTATGAGTTTCTAGTGATGTCATTTGGGTTGACAAATGCCCCAGCAACATTCATGGATTTGATGAACCGGGTGTTCAAGCCCTATCTGGATTCCTTCGCGATTGTTTTCATTGATGATATTTTGATCTACTCCCGCAGCGGAGACGAACACGAGCAACACCTTCAGATTGTTCTTCAGACTCTAAGAGACAGCCAATTATATGCTAAGTTTTCAAAATGTGAGTTTTAGTTGACTTCAGTGGCCTTCTTGGGTCATGTTGTATCAGCAGAGGGTATTCAGGTGGATCCTAAGAAGATTGAGGCAGTCAAGGACTGGCCTAGACCTGCATCAGCTACAGAGATCCAGAGTTTCTTGGGTTTGGTGGGTTACTACCGTCGGCTTGTGGAGGGGTTTTCATCTATAGCAGTCCCGATGACCAGGTTGACCCAGAAGGGTGCCCCGTTCATGTAGTCGGACGAGTGTGAGGCGAGCTTTCAGAAGCTCAAGACAGCTTTTACTTCGGCGTCGGTGTTGGTGTTGCCCACATGTTCAGGGCCATATACAGTATATTGTGACGCATCTCGTACAGGACTTGGTGCGGTATTGATGCAGAATGGAAAGGTTATTGCATATGCTTCGCGGCAGTAGAAGACGCTCGAGAAAAATTATCCAGTTCATGATTTGGAGCTAGCAGCCATTGTTCATGCGCTGAAGATTTGGAGGCATTATTTATATGGCGTGTCGTGTGAGGTGTTCACGGATCATAAGAGCTTGCAGTATTTGTTCAAGCAAAAGGAGCTCAATTTGAGGCAGATGAGGTGGTTGGAGCTATTGAAATACTATGACATCACCATCTTGTATCATCCCGGGAAGGCCAATGTAGTGGCCGATGCTTTGAGTAGGAAGTCAGCTAGTATGGGCAGCAGCCTTGCGTATATTCCAGTCGGGGAGAGACCGCTTGCTTTGGATGTTCAAGCTTTGGCCAATCAGTTCGTGAGGTTGGATGTTTCTGAGCCCAGCCGTGTTCTAGCTTGTACAGTCACTCGGTCTTCTTTATTTGAGCGTATCAAAGATCGGCAGTATGATGACCCTCATTTGCTTATCCTTAGGGACACAGTGCGGCATGGAGATGCCAAGCAGGTTATAGTTGGGGATGATGGAGTTTTGAGGATGCAGGGTCGAGTTTGTGTACCTAATGTGGATGGACTTCGTGAGTTGATTCTAGAGGAGGCCCATAGTTCCCAGTATTCTATTCATCCGGGCGCCGCCAAGATGTATCACGATTTGTGGCAGCATTATTGGTGGAGGAGGATGAAGAAGGATATTATTGCATATGTAGCTCGGTGTTTGAATTGTCAGCAGGTGAAGTACGAGCATCAGAGACCTGGTGGTTTGCTTCAGAAGATCGAGATTCTTGAGTGGAAGTGGGAGCTTATCACAATGGAGTTGTTGGGCTCCCACGGACTCAGAGGAAGTTCATTGCAGTATGGGTTATTGTTGATAGGCTGACCAAGTCAGCGCATTTCATTCCTGTGGCAGTTTCCTATTCTTCGGAGCAGTTGGCTGAGATCTATATCCGGGAGATCGTTCAACTCCATGCTGTGCCCGTGTCTATCATTTCTGATCGAGGTACGCAGTTTACCTCGCATTTCTGGAGGGCAGTTCAGCGTGAGTTGGGTATGCGGGTGGAGTTGAGCACAGCATTTCATCCTCAGACGGACGGACAGTCCGAGCGTACTATTCAGATTTTGGAGGATATGCTTCGCGCCTGTATTATTGACTTTGGAGGTTCTTGGGATCAGTTCTTGCCATTAGCGGAGTTTGCCTACAACAACAGCTATCAGTCGAGCATCCAGATGGCTCCTTATGAGGCATTATATGGTAGACGGTGTCGATCGCCAGTTGGGTGGTTTGAGCCGGGGGAGGTTCGGTTATTGGGTACAGATCTAGTGCAGGATGCCTTGGATAAGGTTAAGATCATTCAGGATAGACTTCGTTCAGCTCAGTCCAGGAAAAAGAGTTATGCCGACCGTAAGGTTCTTAACGTGCCATTCACGGTCGGAGAGCGAGTGTTACTTCGAGTGTCGCTCATGAAGGGCGTGATGAGATTTGGAAAGAAGGGCAAGCTAAGCCCTAGGTTCATCGGGCCTTTTGAGATCCTTGATCGAGTGGGAGAGGTGGCTTACAGACTTGCGTTGCCACCAGGTTTATCAGTTGTGCATCCAGTATTTTATGTGTCCATGCTTCGAAAGTACCACGGCGATCCATCCCAAGTGTTAGACTTCAGCACTGTCCAATTGGACAAGGATTTGACCTACGAGGAGGAGCCGGTAGACATTTTAGATAGGTAGGTTCGTCTGTTGAGATCGAAGATTTATCCTTCAGTTCGTGTGCAGTGGAGAGGTCAGCCTGTTGAGGCAGCTACCTGGGAGTCCGAGTCCGATATGCGAAGCAGATATCCCCATCTTTTCCCTAGCTCAGGTACTTTTTTATGTCCGTTCGAGGACGAACGGTTGTTTTAGAGGTGGAGAATGTGATGACCCAAAAGGTCATCTCGTGTTTTAGAACCCAATTCGGGGTTCCGAGGTCTTCAAAACCTTATTTTCTTTCCCCTCGATTTGCGTGCGCAGTCCAGGCGCGGTTCCGGAAAGCCTTTATGTGAAAATTTGTGAAAATATTAAGTTTTCCTTTAAAATTAATTTAAGTTGACTTCGGTCAACATTTTGAGTAAACGGATCCGGACTCGTGATTTGACGGTCCCGGAGGGTCCGTAGAAAAATATAGGACTTGGGCGTATGCCCGGAATTGAATTCCGAGGTCCCTAGTCCGAGAAATGAATTTTTCAAGAAAATTGTTAAACTGAAAATATAATGGTTTTTAGAAATTTAATAATGCTTGATCTTGTTGGCGTCGGTCCCGTATTTTGGTTCCGGAGCATGGTACAGGGTTAATATGGTATTTAAGTCATGTCTTTGAAATTTGGTAAGAAACGGAGTTTATATGACGTGATTCGGACCCTCGGTTGTGAAAATAGAAACTTTAAGTGTTCATGAGAATTTCATTGATTTTGATTCTAAATCCGTAGTTTTAGGTTAAATTTTGGTGATTTGATCGCACGAGCAAGTCCGTATGATGTTGTTAGACGTGTGTGCATGTTCGTTTTGGAGCCCCGAGGGCTCGGGTGAGTTTCGGATAGGCCACGGGGTGTTTTGGACTTGGAGATTTCTGTTGTTTTGCTGTTGCGGGTGCACAGATGTATCCTTCTTCGCGTTCGCGAAGGAACTCTCACGAACGCGAAGGGTAGATTGGTCTGGAGGAGAAATCCTTCTACGCGAACGCGAAGCACTAGTCGCGAACGCGAAGCATTTGGGGCATTACCCTTCGCGAACGCGTCCAGGCTATCGCGAACGCGAAGCATGGGAACTGGGGGAGGGGAATGATACTCTACGCGAACGCGGCAAACGGCTCGCGAACACGAAGGTCGAGGGGTATACCTTCGCGAACGCTACGCTAGCTCGCGAACGTGAAGGCCCTTGTGGCCAATGCTTCGCGAACGCGAACAAGGTCTGTCAAGTGATTTTAAAACAGAACCTAAGTCGGGATTTGCTCAAAATTTCATATTTCTTCCATTAAAACTCGACCTTGGGCAATTTTTGAAGTGGGGATTCAACACCAAATCATAGGTTTGTGTTCTTAAACTCATCTCTTTCATTTTCCATCAACACCCATTAGATTTCTAGGCCTAAATCTTGTTCTTTTAAGGGTAGAATTTAGGGATTTTGGGAGAATTGGGAATTTTACAAATTTGGGGATTTAGACCTCAATTTGGGGTTGGATTCCGAAACTAATTACATATTTGGGCTCGTGGGTGAATGGGTAATCGAGTTTTGGTTCGAACCTTGAGTTTTGACCAAGCGGGCTCGAGGTCGAATTTTTGACTTTTCGGGAATTGTTGGGAAATCTATAATTGTGCATTAGAATTGGTTTCTTTGGCTTTAACTGATGTTAATAAGTTAATTATGAATAGATTTGGGTGGATTGGAAGTTGAAACTAAGGGAAAATCGGTATTTGAGGCTTGAGTTTGGCCGTGGAATCGTCGTAAGTGTTGTGGCTAACCTTTGCTTGAGGGATTAGGTATTGTTGCCTTATTTTCTATATGTTTATTTGTTAAGTACGACGTATAGGTGAGGTGACGAGTATCTATACGTTGTTGTCGGGTCGTAGCATGTGAGTTAGTTTTATACTTGTGGCTGTTGTGTTCCTTTATTCGTACTGTTCTTGCTTAAACTGGTTATCATTCATGTTAAAGAAGTTTTATTATGTTTTTCCTGGCTTTTGGATATTGGTTGAGTATTGGCTCAAGTTGAGGTTCATGTTGTGAAGTTAAGTGATGGAACAAAGTTGTTTAATTATGATGCCCTTGCCGGGTTGTTATTGTTTCTGTTGTTTGTTTATGTGGTGAGGAAGAGTGATAAAGCACGAAGGGTGATGCCGTGCACATTTCTATTATTCCTATGGTGAGGTTGAGTGTTAAAGCACGAAGGGTGATGCCGTGCACATATCTATTATTCATTATCTGGTGAGTCTGAGTGGTAAAGCACGAATGGTGATGCCGTGCACGTTTCTATTATTGATTATCTGTGAGGTTTGAGAGCAAAAGCACGAAGGGTGATGCCGCGCATTATTTTCCGTTGCTGTGTTTATTTTTGTTGTTATCGGTTCAAGGTGTTTTAGCTGTTAAATTCCTTTACTGTTGTGATTCTTTATTTTGTTACCCCCATAGCATGTTGCCCCTTCCCGTTCATTTCTGCTTGGCTTCTATTAATTGTTATTCTGTTAGTATACTGTTTAACTGCACAGGTTTATATTTTTGTCGTGTCCTAGCCTCATCACTTCTTCGCCGAGGTTAGGCTCGGCACTTACCAGTACATGGGGTCGGTTGTACTGATACTGCACTCTGCACTTTCTGTGCAGATCCCGATTCAGGACCATACTGATCAGAGTTTGGGTGGCTGCCTTCAGTCCACGGGAGACCCAAGGTAGATCTGCCAGCGTTCGCAGACCCTGGAGTCCCCTTCCCTCTATGTAGATTCCTGTTTTCATTTATTCCGAAAACAGATGTATTTTCTTTGAAACCAGTGTTTGTAGAAATTCTTAGACGTTCGTGGATTGTGACAATAGTTTTTGGGGTAGTCTTGTATTAGAATATTTAATCTGTTATAAAATTTCCGCATTTCATATCTATTAGTTTTAATTACTGTTAATTACTGTTCTTGTTTAGTGGATAACGTGTTAGAACTGTATCATTTGACTTGCCTAGCATTCTCAGCGTCAGGCGCTATCACGATCCCGACGGTGGGAAATTCGGGTCGTGACAAATACGGTCCAAGCTATAATACCCATATTTATGGACTAGTGCCATACAAGGCACAACAGGACCATGATAGTAAGGTGTATAAGGTGTGTTAAAAGCAAGTAGTATTTTAAGTAATTTGAGATAATTTTTAATTATGTGGGCCATTGGTTAATTATTGGTTAATGAGGAAATTAACAGAGTTAATTATTAATTAGTGGTTAATTAAGGTCTTTTGGATAAATACCAAAGATGTCACGGCAGCAAGGCCATATCCAAATTGTGACTCTCACAATTGAGTGGATAGGTGGCATATTTAATAATATGTGGCTTAGTCTTTAGTCATAACATAAGCCTTGTAAATTCAAAGATCTACATATCCTTTAGCAATTAAGAGATACATATCTTTCAAAGCAATTCATGGAAGACTCTCTAAAGTACGGTAGATTTTGCAATTCAACCAATTCATGCAATTATAAGCATTTTCAAGCAATTCACAGATAAAACAATTCCAACGAGATTTCTTAGCAACGTGAGATTTTGCGATTCTGAAGGAGTACGGTGCAACCTTTTCCAAGAATATCATACGGATTTTTCCCTACTCCAGGTATGTTAAGGCTATTCCTTCTTTCTTTTGGCATGATCTATACGACACGAACGAAACAGCAAATGCACAACTTCTCTAAATTACTCTATTCGTAGAAATGCTAGAGATGTGTATATTCTTATTCTCCCATGTGTCATATTATTCTATCATCTGTTCATGGGTCTCAAAAATACGTAAGTTGGTAAAGTTTATTTCATGATATAAATCAGAGGCATAATGGTCTTATGACGTACTGAGAGATTTTATTAACGTATTTCATATGCATTTCATGCATTTATACATGCACATTGACCCATGACCGGATGGCGTTATATATGCGTATATATTTGTATATATATGTATTTGGGATATGGGAAAAGTTATGGCGATATATACGCACCAACACCTTATCAGCTGGTATCGTTGATGATTTGCCCACAGTGGCCGAGATTATATGATGGGATGCCCTTAGAGGATTGATGATATTATGAACACATGTACATATGCACGACATCACATTCATACGCATATGCATGACACTATAAATATTTCATGATATACAGAGTTATCCAGACTTACAGGTTGAGTCATTTACTCTATATTTCTTCCATGTCTTTTATGTACTTATTTATGTGCCTTACATACTCGGTACATTATTCGTAATGACGTCCCTTTTGCCTGGAGACGCTGCGTTTCATGTCCGCAGGTCTCGATAGACAGGTCGAGAGTCCTCCAAGTACGCTAGGAAGATGTTGGTGCGCTCTATTTACTCCGGAGTTGCTTGTTTGGTCAGTATGATTTAGTCGTGTATTGTTTGGTATGGCAGGGCCCTGTCACGACCTTAATGATAAGTATGTATTCTTAGAGGCTTGTAGATAGATGTCATGTATACAGATGCTTGTATGGCCTTGCCGGCCTATGGTTTGAGTCTACAAATGATCATGTTGGCCTTATAGGCCCGTATGTCACATGTATAATTTTTTTATATATCTGGTTGGGTCGTCCTATATTGATTATTCCCCTATGTCTATTCTGGTTAGCCCATGACGGCCCGTTTAGCCCATTTGCCAATGAAAGTACAATAAGAAAGATATGTTATGTTGGTACTCGGTTGAGTAAGGTATTAGGTGCCCGTTGCGGCCCATCGGTTTGGGTCGTGTCAGAAGTGGTATCAGAGCAGTTCTGTCCTAGGGAATCTACAAGCCGTGTCTAGTAGAGTCTTTTTTATGGGTGTGTCATGCACCACACTTATAAGCAGGAGGCTACAGGGCATTTAGACTGTCACTCTTTCTTTGTAACGACCTGGCCGGTCGTTTCATGAGTTACCGCTCCGTTTCCCCCATTTCTGCTTCTTTATATGTTGTTCAGCCGTATTTTATCGCATCGTGTTGGTTAGTTTGGATTCGGTGTGGTTTTGTAGAGAAATGAGACACTTAGTCTCTTAAGTTGGCCTTTTAGTTGGAAAAGTCAACCGGAAGTTGACTTGTGAGTAAACGATCTCGGAATTTGGTTTTTATGATTCAGATAGCTTCGTTCGGTGATTTGGGACTTAGGAGCTGATCGGAATGAATTTTGGAGGTTCGTGGTAGATTTAGGCTTGAATTAGCGAAATTGGAATTTTGGCGTTTTCCGGTTAGTAGTGGAGATTTTGATAAAAGGGTCTGAATGGAATTCCGAAAATTGGAGTGGGTGCTTGTGTCATTTGGGAGGTGTGTGCAAAATTTCAGGTCATTCGGGCAAGTTTTGATAGACCTTTTGATCAAAAGGGGAATTCGGAAGTTTTGAAAACCTTAGGCTTGAATCCGAGGATGTTTTGATGATTCGATGTTGTTTTGAGTGTTCCGAGGGTTGGTATAAGTTTGAATAGTGTTATATGACTTGTTCGTGTTTTTGGTTGAGGTTCCGGGGGCTTTGGGATGAATTTGGAAGATTTTCGGAAAGTTTGGGAATTTGAGGATGCAGTTGAAGCTGCTGGTTCTGTCATAACCGCACCTGCGGTTAGGGGACCACAGGTGCGATGACCGCAGAAGCAAGAATCAGCCGCAGATGCGGCCACAAGTGAAGAAGGCAGAAGTCGCAGGTGCAGATGGAGTAGCGCACCTGCGAGACCGCAGATGCGGGTATGGCGTCGCAGGTGCGGATTGGGAATTTAAATGAAAAACTGCAGAAGCGGTTGGATAGGCGCAGAAGCTATCCCGCAGATGCGGGAAATGGACCACAGATGCGGTATCGCTGGGCAGAACATATAAATAGATGCCTTCGCAAAGTTTTGCTAAGTTTTGCCATTTTTGAAGAAGGGAAGAGAGCTAGGGCAGTGATTTTTCAAGAGAATCGAAGAGTTTCAGTTGGGTAAGTTTCTTAAGCTTCATTACTTGTGTTTATGATCAATTTTCCATTGTTTAATCATGGTATTAGTGGAGATTAAGGAAGAAAATTGGGGGATTAGAGCTTGAAACCGGAGACCTTGATTTGAGGATTTGAGGGGTCGTTTGTGGTCGGATTTTGATGTATTTGATATGTATGAACTCGTGGGAGGATAAGGATTCTATTGGTGTGATTTTTATTGGATTATGAGGCATGGGCCTGGGGTTCGGGTTTGGCCAATTTCGGGATTTTCAATGTAATTTGAATATTTTCGCATGGGCTTTGTTCCTTTAGCCTATTTTGATGTTATGATTCTTATTTTGGATAGATTCGGGGCGAGTTGAGGCCGATTCGAGAGGCAAAGGCATTGCGGGCTAGAGTTTGGACCGGATCGAGGTAAGTAATGATTTTAAATGTTGTCCTGAGGGTTTGAAACCTCGGATTACACATCGTTGTGCTATTTTGAGGTGACGCACACGCTAGATGACGAGCGTGGGGTCGTGCACCGTTGGGGATTGTGACTTGTCCATATCGTACGGCTATTAAGTCGCGTATTTGATTGAAAACTGTTTGATATTATTGTGTTTTGGAAATTATTACTATGTTTGGGGCTGAATGCCGTGTTTGGGCTTTGTGCCGACTGTTTGGACCCTTAGGGGCTTTTTTTTACTACTGTATCCTCACTGTTTTGATGATATTTACAGCCAGTCATGCTATACTTTCACTGATTTCATAACTCGAGTTTTATTTACTCCTTTTGATTTTATAAATGATATTTTGAGCTGAGTACCTGTTTTACTGTTAGCCCGAGAGGCTTGAGTGAGTTCTGACTGAGTGAGTGTCACGCCCCAACCTCGGGGAGTGCGACCGGCGCACGATCGAGTGATCCCCATCGAGCAAGCCTATCCAGTCTCTCCTACCCGACTCATTCATGAACCAAAAAGGGAACATGTTACCATTTGTTAAACAGGGAAGAGATCAGTCATATAAATGTGAAAACGTTACTAGTCCATTTTTACTTAAACGCCATAGGCCATAATTAAGTTTCCAAAGGTGCATACAGTTGACAATCTAGTGGAAGAGTTTCAAAAATACAATGTGATCCAATAACCATCCCGACACCCATACATGACCCACATAAGTGTCTACGGAGCCTCTAAGGATACAAAAGATCAGCATGACAATGCCGGCAACAAGGCCCCGGCTATACCTCAAAATATGGTAATTTACAGAAAAGAAGGACTACACAACCCCTGGGAGTAACGGGGGCTCAACAAGACTACTGTAAGGAGAGAGAAAGAGAGCACCCCTATCTGCGATCGGCGCTATCTGCGATGAAACCACCTACATCCATTCAAAGATGTAGCGCCCGGCAAAAGGGACGTTAGTACTGTCAAATAGCACTAGTATGTAAGGCAAACACAAATCTTATTAGAATGAACAGTGAAACAAGTAGAAGGCAGTTAGTACTTCACAGAATTACAAGGAACCACCAAATAAGGATCACATCGTTCTGGTTCATTCTTTCCATCTCCTTTAGGTTGATGATCATTAGTGCCAAGTGCCACACCCCATAATGCCACCGTAGTTTTTACACAGATTCCGGTCTCGGCTCGACCGGCTAAGCCATCCCAAGTGAGACATATCCAAATTAATAATGATAACAGAAGTCCAGCATAAATGCCACCATGTGTACAGCATGGCGTCCGATCTCGGCCCGATCGGCTGAGCCATCTCACTTGGGACATAACCTCTTTCAATTATCCATTTCATTTACATTTCTTTCCATCTTTCATTACTTGACACAAGCAGCCCCATTTATTAAGTAGTTCTTGGAACTTGGACACCTCTTATAATTCAAGTCTTTCTCTTTATGATTTGCCCAAATATCGTCAATAACCATGTCAACAAGTGCTATCATATAAGGCATGCGCACACAAGGAAAGAAAAGAAAACAAAAAGGAAAGCTTGGAGAACATGATCACATTTTGAAATAGCATGATTTCAGGGCAACACTTAGAACAAATATGGAACATAAATCATTCACCCCAATACATAAAGGCAAACCATTTAGTATGATCAATTCAGAACTCATGCCAATTATTCGGACACCAAGAGTTCAATTCTAAGAAGAAGAGGATTAGCCATACATACCTCATTTGAGTCTTTCCCTAATTCCTACGACAAGTTCCGGAACCTTTAGCACCTTCAATCTATTTAACAATGTAGCACAATTGAACTCATTATTAGGAAATTGATCATAGCCCTAGCTCAATTGAGCATTATATCAAACATTATGTGTTTGTTGGGGTCCATGCCTTTTTAGTGGAAGATTTCCCCAACCCATTCCCTAGTTTTTCCTTTCTTTGTCTTAGCATCCCCCCCACATACCTTATGATCACATGCATGCAAGGTAACCACTATAATCCCCATAAATTACCTCACTAGAGGTCCATTGTAGCTACAATAGGGAATTGAGAGCTTGGGTGATAGAAGCTTACCTCTTAGAAGGGAGACCTAGGTGCCTTGTTTGTTAATTTTCAAGATGTTTAGGCTAAGATTTGATAAAAAATGAATGGAGGCCCCTTCCCCTCTCTTTGATCCTCCTCTCTTACTCTAATTATCTGAGAAAGTATGCTGAAAATGGCCTAAGGGGGATGTTTTAACGGAAAGGGGGTCGGGTTCTAAATTAAGAAAATGGGTGCCCCGATACAGGTTTGCGGTCGCATATGCGACCGCATAATGGTTATGGGCCAGAGTTTCCTTTGTAATTGGGCCTATCCACCTGCCAGAGAGCCCCCGAAACACATCTTAACAACATGTGAAAGATTAAATAACCTGACAGAACGCCAAAACAACACCAATCGAAGCCTCATAAGGGCATATAACTAGAATGGGATGTCTTTATATAAGCCAAACAAGTAATACAAATTTTTTTTAGGGGAAACAACTTCATAGAACTATTACATGGTCTATTCAAACAAATGAGGGTACTTCTTTCTCATTTCAGTCTCGGCTTCCCAAGTAGATTCTTCTACTTGCTGGTTTCGCCATAATACATTTACGGATGCAATTTCTTTATTTCTCAACTTTTGGACCTGTCTATCAAGAATAGCAATCGGGATCTCTTCATAGGACAATTCTTCACTAACCTCAATGGTCTCAACCGGCACAATAGCGGACGGGTCTCCAACTACCTTCTTCAACATAGACACATGAAATACCGGGTGCACCAGTGACATCTCAGGTGGCAGCTCAAGCTTGTATGCTACCTGACCTATCCTTTGAATGATTCTATATGGCCCGACATACCTCGGACTCAATTTCCCTTTCTTTCGAAACCGCATTATCCCCTTCATGGGGGGTTACCTTCAAGAATACCCAATCGCCTTCCTTGAATTCCAAGTCTCCGCGACGAACATCCGAATAGGATTTCTGACGACTCTGTGTAGTTTCCAACCGCTATTTTATAATTTTAACCTTCTCCATAGCTTGATGCACCAGGTCTGGTCCTATTAGCTCGGCTTCTCCAACCTCGAACCACCCAATCGGCGACCTACATCTCCTACCATACAAGGCCTCAAACGGTGCCATCTGAATACTGGCATGGAAGCTGTTGCTATAAGCAAATTCTATAAGCGGCATATGATCATCCCAGCTACCCTTGAAGTCAAGCACACAAGCGCGCAACATATCCTCAAGCGTCTGAATAGTCCGCTCTGCTTGCCCATCCGTTTGCAGATGGAAAGCTGTGCTGAGATTTACCTGCGTACCCAAACCTTGCTGAAATTTCTTCCAGAAATTAGCTATGAACTGGGGCCCCTCGATCGAAAATGATGGAAACGGGAGTGCCGTAAGGCCTGACTATTTCCTTGATATACAATTGAGCATACTGTTCCGCAGTGTCGGTGGACTTAACTGGTAATAAGTGTGTTGATTTCGTGAGTCGGTCCACGATCACCCGGATTGAGTCGAACTTACATGGAGTGCGCGGTAACCCCACCACAAAATCCATGTTGATCATTTCCCATTTCCACATTGGAGTTTCTATACTCTGAACCAACCCACCGGGCCTTTGATGTTCCGCCTTCACTTGTTGACAGTTTGAACATTTTGCCACAAAGTCCGTTGCGCCCCTCTTCATGTCATTCCACCAGTAGACTTCCTTGAGGTCATGATACATTTTCGTGGAACCTGGGTGCACAAAATATCTAGAAGTGTGAGCTTCTGCCATGATTCTTTCTCGAAGACCATCCATATTTGGAACACATAGCCACCCTTGGTACCGTAATGTACCGTCATCCATGCCAAGAGAGAAGGCCGTAGTCTTATGTTTATGAATCCCTTCCTTCAGCTATACCAACACTGGGTCGTGGTATTATTTTTCTTTGACCTCTGCCACAAGCGATGATTCCGCCCTGTTCCGCACAATCACTCCCCCTTCGCTAGAGTGCGCAAGACGAACTCCCAAACTGGTCAACTGGTGAACCTCCCGGGCCAAGGGCCTTTGATCTGCCTCCAAGTGATCCAAACTACCCATAGATTTCCGACTAAGAGCGTCCGCCACTACGTTAGCTTTCCCTGGATGATACAGAATGTCGATGTCATAATCTTTGAGCAACTCAAGCCACCTTCTTTGCCTCAAGTTCAATTCCTTCTGTTTGAAAATGTATTGAAGACTCTTGTGGTCGGTGAATACGTCTACATGAACTCCATACAAATAATGACGCCAGATTTTTAATGCAAACACCACCGCCGCAAGTTCTAAGTCGTGAGTTGGGTAGTTCTTCTCATGATCCTTAAGTTGCCTCGAAGCATAAGTTATAACCTTACCATGTTGCATTAATACACACCCAAGACCAATCCTTGAAGCATCACAATACACCATAAATCCCTCTGTACCATCCGGCAAGGTCAACACTGGCGTCGAAGTCAATCTTGACTTCAATTCCGGGAAAGTCCTTTCACAAGCATCGGACCACTAGAACTTGACCGCTTTCTACGTTAGCTTGGTCAATGGAGAGGCAAGAGTGGAGAACCCCTCCACAAACCTCCTGTAGTACCCAGCCAAACCCAAGAAACTGCGAATCTCTGTTGGGGTGGTAGGTCTAGGCCATTCCTTTACCGATGCGATCTTTTGAGGGCCAACCTTAATTCCTTCTCCGGAGACGACATGCCCTAGAAATGTAACGGATTCAAGCCAAAATTCACATTTTGAGAACTTTGCATACAATTGGTGTTGGTGAAGAGTCTGCAAAACTGCCCTGAGGTGGTCGGCGTGATCCTCACGATTTTGTGAATATACAAGGATGTCGTCAATGAATACTATCACAAAGGAGTCAAGAAACAGCTTGAAGACCCGATTCATAAGATCCATGAAAGCTGCCGGGGCATTGGTTAGCCCGAAAAACTTTATCATAAATTCAAAGTGCCTATACCGGGTTCTAAAAGCTGTTTTCGGAATATCCCGCTCCCTTATCTTCAATCCGAAAATCGATCTCCCTGTCTGGAGGAATCCCAGGGAGCTCATCCGGAAACACATCGGGGAATTCATTCACAATTGGTACAGATTCAAGGGTAGGCACCTCAGCAGTGGTGTACGCAACCAAATGATAAATACACCCCTTCCTAATCATCTTCGTGGCCTTAAGGTAAGAAATAAACCTACCTTTTGCCGTAACATTATTCCCCTCCCACTCGACAGCTGGCTCATTAGGAAACTCAAGCCTCATGGTCCTAGTTCGGCAATCGAGTTTGGCAAAGCATGAATAAAGCCAGTCCATTCCCATTATTACATCAAAATCAACCATTCCCGGTTCAATAAGTTCGGCCATGGTATACCGACCATGCACCGTGACCACACAATCTCTATAAACCCGTGCAGCCGTAATAGACTCGCCAACCGGAGTAGATACGGAGAACGGCTCATGAATCTATTTCGGTTCTGTCCCGAAGCTTGTAGCAACATAAGGAGTAACATAGGATAAAGAAGATCCGGGATCAATGAGGGCATACACGTCATGAGATTGAACAGTCAATATACCTGTAGCGACATCTGGAGAATCCTCTGCACTCTATCGACCACTCATAGCATAATAACACAAGAATCCAACTCGGCACCACGAAATCCTGAGTTTTTGGTTAAGAATTTTACGGGTCCTTACAGTGAGGCCGAGGGCTTGTGTTGTGACGATATCATGGGATCGGGCTGCATGCCGCAGCAGGTTGTACTGATTTGTGATATATAAGAGGCTGAGGATTTGTTATGCCACGAGATGGCTTATGTTAGCGCTTGGGCTGTAAGAGCCCCTCCGGAGTCTGTACACCCCCACTGAGCGCCGGTACCCATGTGTGTGATGTGATATTGCCCGAGGGGCTATTGTTGTTCCATGTTGTTGCCGAGGGGCTGATTTCGAGTGATTGTAAGGTAGCCCGAGGGGCTGGTTCTGTTGATATTATGCCTGAAGGGCGGTTTATGGTACTTGTTTTGTCCAAGGGGCCGTTTACGTTTCTATCCTTTTACTCACTGTTTTCATCACTCGTTTAAAACTATTGAAAGATGTTTTAAAAGGGTTTTACTGAACTGAGTTGTTTTTACGAGTTTTATTGTTTTACTGCATCTCTCTGGACTTATACTGTTTTGCTGTAGCGTTATGACATGATTTACGTGCTTTCTTACTACTCAACTGCCTTTACTTTTATTACTTACTGAGTTGGCGTACTCACATTACTCCCTGCACCTTGTGTGCAGATCCAGGAGTCTCGGGTCGCGATAGGGATGCTGATTAGCCAGCGGGTCTCCGGAGTTGACTAGGTAGCTGCTTGGCATTCGCAGCCCAGTGCTTCTCCTTCCTATCTTATTCAGCTTTGTATTAGCATTTGTTTTTCAGACTATGTTGTCTTTTCTTATTCCAAGACGAGTTGTGGTTGATCATAACTGGTGACACCCCGATGTCGGGCTGTGTTATGTTTCCACACTGTTTATTTTAACTTATATTATGGGATTTTAGCTAATGAATGACTTAAAATGACTTATTATAAATGTCTGGGTGGTTTTGGGGTTTGTGTCGGCTGGCCTAGTTTCACGATAGGTGCCATCACGACCGGGTTTGTTTTAGGGTCGTGACAAGTTGGTATTAGAGCCTAGGTTACATAGGTCTCACGAGTCATGAGCAGGTTTAGTAGAGTCTCGCGGATCGGTACGGAGACGTCTGTATTTATCCTTGGAAGGCTGCAGAACCTTTAGGAAAACTTCATATTCTTGAATTCCTGTCGTGCGAATCTGTTGATTCTGGTACTAAACTTCTGTTATTCTATTCTCTCACAGATGGTGAGGACACGTGCTACCGGTCAGGATGGACGACCACCAGTACCACCAGCTGGGGCCACCAGAGGCCGAGGACGCATTCGAGGCCGTGATAGGGGTAGAGGTGTAGCCCGCACAGCAGCTAGGGCAGCACCTGCAGATCCACTAGCAGCCCCAGTTCATGATCAGGTCCCAGTTGTGGATGCTCCAGCAGCACCAGCTCAGGCACCGGATGTGCCTATTGTGATACCAGGCCTTCAGGAGGCCCTGGCCCAGATTCTATCAGTGTGCACTGGCCTAGCTCAGGCAGTCTCAGTTACTACAGCCGCAGCTACTTCTCAGGCTGGGGGAGGCACTCAGACTCCCGCCGCTCGCAAACCTGAGCAGGTCGTGGAGGGACTTCAGACACCGGGGGCACCTCCAGCCCAGCCTGTTGCAGCTGCTCAGGGTTATGTAGCTCCGGTTATGTCAGAGGACGAGCAGCGCAGATTGGAGAGGTTTGGGAGACTTCAGCCTCTGACTTTCAGTGGTACAGAGGGCGAGGATGCCCAGGGTTTCTTGGACAAGTGTCAGAGGATTCTTCGTACAGCGGGTATTCTGGAGACCAGCGGGATAGCATTTACTACTTTTTCAGTTTTCTGGAGCTTCCTTTACTTGGTGGGAGGCTTATGAGAGGCGTAGGCTGGTTGATGCAGCACCCCTTACCTGCCAGCAGTTCTCCGTTCTCTTTTTGGAGAAGTATGTGCCACAGTCCCGCAGAGAGGAGCTGCGGAGGCAGTTCCAGCAGTTGCATCAGGGAGATATGACTGTGACGCAGTATGAGATGAGATTTTCAGAGTTAGCTCGTCATGCTACTTGGTTGGTTCCTACGGACAGAAAGAGGATCAGGAGGTTCGTGGATGGCCTCACAGATCAGCTTCAGATTCTCATGGCCATAGAGAGGAAGTCCGGCGCTACCTTTGAGCAGGTTGTTGATATTGCTCGAGAGATTGAGTCAGTTCATCGCCAGGAGCGAGATGAGAGGGAGCCCAAGAGGCCTCGAGGATCTGGTAGTTTTGGTGGCGCTCTTTCGAGAGGCCAGTTTCAGCACGTTAGAGGTCGTCCCTTCAGGCATGCTTAGTCGGCTCGCCCAGCTTATCGTGGGCATCTTCGGGCCATGGTTCTCACGGTTCTCATCAGGGCCATTCATCACTCAGTGCCCTTCCAGCCCAGAGTTCGTCCCGTGTTCCATCAGTTTAGGGATCTTCTATGCCAGGTTCTTTAGCTAGTCATCCCGGTGCTAGGGGTTCCCTTCAGTCCCCGTCTCCAGTACCAGGGAGTTGTTATGAATGTGGAGAGTTGGGGCATATATGGAGTCAGTGTCCTCGTCATCTTGGGGGTTCATCTCAGCAGAGGAGTCAGCCCTCGACTTCAGCACCAATTACTTCACCACCCGCCCAGCCAGCTAGGGGTGGGGGACAGTCAGCTAGGGGTCGCCCTAGAGGGGGAGGTCGATCATGTGGCGGTCAGACCCGTTTCTATGCACTTCCAGCTAGACCCGATACTATTGCTTCAGATGCGGTGATTACAGGTATCGTCTCAGTCTACCACAGAGATGCCTCTATGTTATTTGATCCTGGCTCTACTTATTCGTATGTGTCATCATATTTTGCTCGTTATTTGGATATGCCCCGTGAGTCTCTTATTTCATCTATTCGTATATCCACTCGGGTGGGCGATACTATTATTGTGGACCGGTCGTGTGTGGTGACTATTGGGGGTCTGGAGACCCGAGTGGACCTTTTGTTGCTTTGCATGGTGGACTTTGATGTGATATTGGGCATGGATTGGCTATCTCTGTGTCGTGCTATATTGGACTGTCATGCTAAGACAGTGACGTTGGCGATGCCGGGTGTGCCACGGATTGAGTGGCGAGGTTTGACTGATTTTGTTCCCAGTAGGGTGATTTCATTTCTGAAGGCCCAGCGGATGGTTGGTAAGGGTTGTCTTTCATACTTAGCCTTTGTGAGGGATGTCAGTGCAGAGACTCCTACCATTGATTCTGTTCCAGTAGTCAGGGATTTTCCCGATGTATTTCCTACAGACCTGCCGGGCATGCCACCGGACAGGCATATTGATTTTGGTATTGATTTGGTGCCGGTCACTCAGCCCATTTCTATTCCACTGTATCGTATGGCACCAGCGGAGTTGAAGGAGTTGAATGAGCAGCTTCAGGAACTCCTTGATCAGGGGTTTATTCAGTCTAGTGTGTCGCCGTGGGGTGCGCCTGTCCTATTTGTGAAGAAGGATGGCACTATGAGGATGTGCATTGATTACAGGCAGTTGAACAAGGTCACAACCAAAAACAAGTATCCTTTGCCTTGTATCGATTATTTATTTGACCAGCTTCAGGGAGCGAGGGTGTTCTCCAAGATTGATCTCCGTTCAGGGTATCACCAGTTGAAGATCAGGGACTCGGATATTCTTAAGACAGCTTTCAGGACCCGATATGGTCATTATGAGTTCCTTGTTATGTCTTTTGGGCTGACCAATGCCCCAGCAGCGTTCATGCATTTGATGAACAGCGTGTTCCGACCTTATCTCGACTCGTTCGTTATTATATTCATTGATGATATTCTGGTGTACTCGCGTAGTCAAGAGGAGCACGCGGAGCATTTGAGAGTTGTGTTGCAGAGATTGAGGGAGGAGAAGCTTTATGCAAAGTTCTCCAAATGTGAGTTTTGGCTCAGTTCAGTGGCTTTCTTGGGGCACTTGGTGTCCAGTGAGGGTATTCAGGTTGATCCGAAGAAGATAGAGGCGGTTCAGAGTTGGCCCAGGCCGTCCTCAGCCACAGAGATTCGCAGCTTTCCAAGTTTGGCGGGCTATTACCGTCGGTTTGTTCAGGGATTTTCATCTATTGCATCACCCTTGACCAAGTTGACCCAAAAGGGTGCTTTATTCAGGTGGTCGGAAGAGTGTGAGGCAAGCTTTCAGAAGCTCAAGATTACCTTGACCACAGCTCCAGTATTGGTTTTGCCATCAGCTTCAGGTTCATATACAGTGTATTGTGATGCTTCGAGAGTGGGTATTGGGTGTGTGTTGACGCAGGAGGGTAGAGTTATTGCTTATGCTTCTCGTCAGTTGAAGCCCCATGAGAAGAACTACCCCGTTCATGATTTAGAGTTGGCTGCCATTGTTCACGCATAGAAGATTGGAGGCATTATCTGTATGGTGTGTCTTGTGAGGTGTTTACGGATCATTGTAGCCTCCAGCATTTGTTCAAGCAGAAGGATCTCAATTTGAGGCAGCAGAGATGGTTGGAGCTGCTAAAGGAGTATGATATTACTATCTTGTACCATCCAGGGAAGGTCAATGTAGTGGCCGATGCTTTGAGTAAGAAGGCGGTGAGTATGGGGAGTTTGGCGTATATTCCTATTGGGAGAGACCTCTTGCAGTTGATGTTCAGGCCTTGGCCAATCGGTTCGTGAGGTTGGATATTTCGAAGCACAGTCGGGTTTTGGCTTGTGTGATTTCTCGGTCTTCTTTATTTGATCGCATCAGAGAGCGCATGTATGATGATCCTCATTTGCTTGTCCTTAAGGATAGAGTTCAGCACGACGATGCCTAAGATGTGACTATTGGTGATGATGGGGTATTGAGGATGCAGGGCCGGATTATGTGTGTCCAATGTGGATGGGCTTCGGGAGTTATTCTGGAGGAGGCCCATAGCTCGCGGTATTCCATCCATCTGGGTGCCGCGAAGATGTATCAGGATTTGAGACAGCATTGTTGGTGGAGAAGAATGAAGAAGGATATTGTGGGATTTGTAGCTCGGTGTCTCAACTGTCAGCAGGTGAAATATGAGCATCATAGATCGGGCGGCTTGCTTCAGCAGATGGATATTCCAGAGTGGAAGTAGGAGATCACCATGGACTTCGTAGTTGGGCTCCCACGGACTTTGAAGAAGTTCGATGCTATTTGGGTGATTGTGGATCGGCTGACCAAGTCCGCACACTTCATTCCTCTGTGTACTACCTATTCCTCAGAGCGGTTAGCAGAGATTTATATCCGAGAGGTTGTTCGCCTGCATAGGGCTCCAGTTTCCATCATTTCAGATAGAGATGCTCAGTTCATTTCACAGTTTTGGAGAGCCGTGCAGCGAGAGTGGGGTACTCAGGTTGAGTTGAGCACAGCTTTTCACCGTCAGACGGACGGGCAGTCCGAGCGCACTATTCAGATATTAGAGGACATGTTGCGTGCTTGTGTCATTGATTTTGGAGGGTCATGGGATCAGTTTCTACCGCTCGCAGAGTTTGCTTACAATAATAGTTATCAGTCGAGTATTCAGATGGCTCCATATGAGGCTTTATATGGGAGACGGTGTAGATCTCCAGTTGGTTGGTTTGAGCCGGGTGAGGCTAGGCTTTTGGATACAGACTTGGTGTAGGATGCTTTGAACAAGGTGAAGGTGATCTAGAAGCGGCTTCGTACAGCGCAGTCGAGACAAAAGAGTTATGCTTACAGGGAAGGTCCATGATGTGTCTTACATGGTTGGGGAGAAGGTTCTACTGAAGGTTTCACCCATGAAGGGTGTTATGAGATTCGAGAAGAAGGGTAAATTGAGTCCTCGGTTCATTGGGCCTTTTGAGGTGCTTCGGAGGATTGGGGAGGTGGCTTATGAGCTTGCTTTGCCACCCAGCTTGTCGAGTGTGCATCCGGTGTTTCATGTTTCCATGCTCCAGAAGTATATTGGAGATCTGTCTCATGTTTTGGACTTCAGCACAGTTCAGTTAGATGGTGATTTGACCTATTATGTGGAGCCAGTGGCTATTTTGGAGCGTCAAGTTCGAAAGTTAAGATCAAAGGATATAGCTTCAGTAAAAGTGTACTGGAGAGGTCGGCCCGTGGAGGAGGCTACCTGGGAGACCGAGCGGGAGATGCGGAGAGCAGATACCCTCACCTATTTGAGGCTTCAGGTATGTTTCTTGACTCATTCGAGGACTAACGTTTGTATAAGAGGGGGAGGATGTAACGACCCGGCCGGTCATTTCATGAGTTACCGCTCTGTTTCCCCCATTTCTGCTTCTTTATACGTTGTTCAGCTGTATTTCATCGCATCGTGTTGGTTAGTTTGGGTTCAGAGTGGTTTTGTAGAGAAATGAGACACTTAGTCTCTTAAGTTGGCCTTTTAGTTGGAAAAGTCGACCGGAAGTTGACTTGTCAGTAAACGATCTCAGAATTTGGTTTTTATGATTCGGATAGCTTCGTTAGGTGATTTGGGACTTAGGAGCGTGATCGGAATGAATTTTGGAGGTCCGTGGTAGATTTAGGCTTGAATTGGCGAAATTGGAATTTTTGCGTTTTTCAGTTAGTAGTGGAGATTTTGATATAGGGGTCGGAATGGAATTTCGGAAATTGGAGTAGGTCCGTTGTGTAATTTGGGACGTGTGTGCAAAATTTTAGGTCATTCGGGCAAGTTTTGATAGCTTTTTGATCAAAAGCGGAATTCGGAAGTTTTGGAAACCTTAGGCTTGAATCCGAGGGTGTTTTGATGATTCGATGTTGTTTTGAGTGTTCCGAGGGTTGTATAAGTTTAAATAGTGTTATGTGACTTGTTCGTGTTTTTGGTTCAGGTCTCGGGGGCCTTGGGATGAATTCAGAAGATTTTCGGAAAGTTTGGGAATTTTAGGATGCAGCTGAAGCTGCTGGTTCTGTCATAACCGCACCTGCGGTTAGGGGACCGCAGGTGCGATGACCGCAGAAGCAAGAATCAGCCGCAGATGCGGCCACAAGTGAAGAAGGCAGAAGTCGCAGGTGCGGATGAAGGAGCGCACCTGCGAGACCGCAGATGCGTGTATGGCATCGCAGGTGCGGCTTGGGAATCTAAATGAAAAATCGCAGAAGCGGTTGGGTAGGTGCAGAAGCGGTCCCGTAGATGCGGGAAATGGACCGCAGATGCGGTATCGCTGGGCAGAACATATAAATAGATGCCTTCGCATATTTTTGCTAAGTTTTGCCATTTTTGAAGACGGGAAGAGAGCTAGGGCAGTGATTTTTTCAAGAGAATCGAAGAGTTTCAGTTGGGTAAGCTTCTTAAGCTTCATTACTTGTGTTTATGATCAATTTTCCATTGTTTAATCATGGTATTAGAGGAGATTAAGGAAGAAAATTGGGGGATTAGGGCTTGAAATTGGAGACCTTAATTTGAGGATTTGAGGGGTCGTTTGTGGTCGGATTTTGATGTATTTGATATGTATGAACTCGTGGGAGGATAAGGATTCTATTGGTGTGATTTTTATTGGATTATGAGGCATGGGCCTGGGGTTCGGGTTTGGCCAATTTCGGGATTTTCAATGTAATTTGAATATTTTCGCATGGGCTTTGTTCCTTTGGCCTATTTTGATGTTATGATTCTTATTTTGGATAGATTCGGGGCGAGTTGAGGTCCGATTCGAGAGGCAAAGGGCATTGCAGGCTAGAGTTTGGACCGGATCGAGGTAAGTAATGATTTTAATGTTGTCTGAGGGTTTGAAACCTCGGATTACACATCGTTGTGCTATTTTGAGGTGACGCACACGCTAGATGACGAGCGTGGGGTCGTGCACCGTTGGGGATTGTGACTTGTCCATATCGTACGGCTATTAAGTCGCGTATTTGATTGAAAACTGTTTGATATTATTGTGTTTTGGAAATTATTACTATGTTTGGGGCTGAATGCCGTGTTTGGGCTTTGTGCCGACTGTTTGGACCCTTGGGGGCTTCTTTTTACTATTGTATCCTCACTGTTTTGATGATATTAACACCCAGTCATGCTATACTTTCACTGATTTCATAACTCGAATTTTATTTACTCCTTTTGATTTTATAAATGATATTTTGAGCCGAGTACCTGTTTTACTGTTAGCCGGAGAGGCTTGAGTGAGTTCTGACTGAGTGAGGCCGAGGGCCTGTGTTGTGAGGATATCATGGGATCGGGCTGCGCGCCGTAGCAGGTTGTACTGATTTGTGATATATGAGAGGTGGACGGCCTGATTTGTTATGCCACGAGATGGCTTATGTTAGCACTTGGGCTGTAGGAGCCCCTTCGAAGTCTGTACACCCCCAGTGAGCGCGGGTACCCAGTGTGTGTGATGTGATATTGCCCGAGGCGCTATTGTTGTTCCATGTTGTTGCCGAGGGGCTGATTTCGAGTGATTGTGAGGTAGCCCGAGGGGCTGGTTCTGTTGATATTATGCCCGAGGGGCGGTTTATGGTACTTGTTTTACCCAAGGGGTCGTTTACGTTTCTATCTTTTTACTCACTGTTTTCATCACTCGTCTGAAACTATTGAAAGATGTTTTAAAAGGGTTTTACTGAACTGAGTTGTTTTTACGAGTTTTATTGTTTTACTGCATCGTTCTGGACTTATACTGTTTTGTTGTAGCGTTATGACGTGATTTACGTGTTTTCTTACTACTCAACTGCCTTTACTTTTATTACTTACTGAGTTGGCGTACTCACATTACTCCCTGCACCTTGTGTGCAGATCCAGGAGTTTCGGGTCGCGATAGCGAGTGCTGATTAGCCTTCCAGCGTGTCTCCGGAGTTGACTAGGTAGCTGCTTGGCGTTCGCAGCCCGGTGCTTCTACTTCCTATCTTATTTAGCTTTGTATTAGCATTTGTTTTTCAGACTATGTTGTCTTTTCTTATTCCGAGACGAGTTGTAGTTGCTCATGACTGGTGACACCCCGATGTCGGGGTGTGTTATGTTTCCATACTGTTTATTTTAACTTATATTATGGGATTTTAGCTAATTAATGACTTAAAATGACTTATTGTAAATGTCTGGCTGGTTTTGGGGTTTGTGTCGGCTGGCCTAGTTTCACGATAGGCGCCATCATGACCGGGTCCGTTTTAGGGTCGTGACATTCTTCTTACTCTAGATCGTGTCATAGAACTCAATTGTAAGAACTCAATTTCCTAACTCTATCTTATTCATAATACGACGATGCCTACATCCAGAAAGACGGTTGGTAAGAGATATAGCTGTGGAAGAGTTGAGTCAGAGGAACTCTATTTTTGCATCATGCTTATGATGGATAAATTTGAGGTATTCAGCAGATCATGTGTGTACTAAGACGTGTAAGTTTCTTGATAAGGATCCCTAAGGCAAGAATGTCTATCCACTCTTACGGTAAAAAGGAATAAGAAAATCGGAAGGTAGACACAAGTTTCAGCAAGTAAAAGAAGCAAGGTGAAGAATGGTACGAGGTACCCAGTTAATGAAGATTAACAGTATTTACAATTCAAGCAGAGAAATGTAAGCATTTTGAGATACCTTCAATTGTAACAGAGGTATGTACAATTAGTCACACCCATCTCAATTATGCTCCATGGGAGCTAACAGAAATAGTTAAGAGAATGACGAATATCAGGAACCGGCTGGGGTTAGAGTAACCCAAAATGATGGTTGGATTGCTTGTGTTAATTGACATTTCCAAAGGATATTGTAAATGTTCTAACAAAATCTCCTTGTGAGACACCCAGATGGTACACTCTAAAATAGTACAACTAGATATGAGTACTATAAAGATAGGCACTGGAAGCCTTGAAAGGATAAATGTTACCTTAGTATGGCTCCCGTCCCTAGTAAAAAAAGAATGTTGGGCAACCCGAGAGCCAGTAAATGGAGCAAGGGGAGCTAAAAGCAAAAGAATGTCCTGTTGATTTTTTCAAAATAAAGTGTTAGACAAAAATGTTAGCAGGAAATGAGAAGATATTAGTGAAGCGTTATGAGTAAGATGTGATGCATGGATGACAACGGTAGAAAAAAAATGACGGTATTATAGGATACATAGTCAAGCTAAGGAAAAGACGAGAGGAGTCAGGCCTTGAGATAAGAAAAGAGTATAGGCCGTAAAGTCATATCCTCATTTCGAGAAATAAGTTTGTGACTCCAACGCGACTACCAGAAGGGAGAGTTAATCCCCAGAGTAATAGAAATCAGTATGGGCTGGTGAAGAAGATAAACTAAACATGAATTGGGGGCTAAATTATTAGATAATAGTTAGCATCATGAGAATTTCAAATTGCGTTCCGGCGATAATAGAATGGTCCATAGAAGAAGATTCATGAGGAATTCAGAGAATTGTCATTCAGGAAGAAGCTTCCCTAAAAGTAAGCAATGTGAGCGAAGTTAAGCTTAAGGGACTGTAGGTGCCAGTTACACTAGGTGTTTCCCTCGTGAGTAAGGAAATTTGTTATCCTTGGTATAGAAGGATTACCGCAAGGCGAGTGAAGGTTATCGATGATGTGAAAAGACGCCAAAGATGAAGAGGAAAAACATCTATAGGCAGGTCGTCGTAGCTCCATAGTACTCCCCTAAAGGGGGGAATACGGAATGGTATGGCATTAAGTCAGAATTAAGGGGTTCTAGTAATTATGGAATGGTAAAGGAAGAATGCAATAAAAAATGAAAAAGGGACGAGACTACACTTATTCAAAGCCTACAGATATGCTACGATTCCAGAACATTATGCAAACACGACGTCAAGGAAAGGAAGTAAGGGTCCCTGCCCAAGATGTTATTGATAGATAAGGAGTCAGTGCGAGACGTAAGTTAAGACAAAGAAAATAAACCAAGAAAGATTACGCGGAATATTGATATGAGAATGGGCTAACGAGTAGTCAATAATTGATTCAGGAAGAGCTTAGTTATGGCTAAATAGAAGGTTACAGACGAGTTAGCAGATCGTGCAAGATAAAAATAGTAAAACCCAATATGGTTAATTCAGTCTCACAGATATGACATCGTTATCCTTGAGAAATATTTAGATAAGAGTTGGGGTAGTTAAAGGTACCATATGAGTGTTACTGAAATAAAAGAGAAAGCCACTGGGAAGACGGTCAAAATATCAGTTCAGAAGCAACCCTACAAGCACAAAGGCATGGAGGTAAGCAACTACGGATAATTATAGGCAAGGAAGGACATCAAAAGGTCCGTAATAAGCTCAGAGCTTTACAAGAGTCAAGGATTCTCCCTAAGTACTACAACGAAAGACTAGCTGAGGAAATAAGGAAGAAGGCTTCAACCTAAGCTGGGTAACCTAAGGAGGAAATGGTCTTATAACAACAGTCTCACAACAACATTGTATGTACTCCATAAGAAAATGGCACCTACTGTGGCTAATGAGCGGGAAGTAAAACCAAAAGTAATATTCGAGACCATATGAGTTGCACAAAAATTTTGGCATGCGTGAGAACTCAGATAAGCTAAGTAGGCACGCAACAAGGGGCAAAAAGACCAGGAAAAGCAATTGCTTACGTTTGAAGAAAGCTGAAATAAAACGAAAGGAATTATTTGATTAATGATCATCCGAGAAGACTCCGGTATAAGTTAAAAGAAAGAATTGGGTCCAGGTCATAGACAAAGGATTGAATCATTAGAAGATTGTATCATGAATATTCCATAGTGTTCATGAAGGTCTAAAGTACTAACTAATACCATGAGTCGTTGATCGGAAGATAGCTTAAGCCTACACAAAGGTTGATCAGAGGAAACTAAAGAGTTAGATCAACTAAGTAAATCAGGAGTTTGATTATTAGACCCAGAAAATTATGAACATCGTGATTGAGAACATTGCAAAATCACTCTTAATATCAGAGGTACAAGAGAGACAATACAACAACCATATTCTATAACAGCTCTACGAAAAAGCCAGTTAGAAAAAAAATACTAGCCTCATAAGAATTCAGTATGGAGCTCCCACCGGATTGTACAGGCACCAGAGGTGCAAGTATTATAATAGAGCTTCAAGTTATGGACGTGTTTTATACCTATGTGGAAGGGAGGTCATGAAAAAGATAAAAGATACGATGCGAGATTTTAAGGTAAGTAAGGTAAAGGTGAACAACGTACAAGATACTCAAAGGCAGAAGATCGTGAATAGTCCATGCTTCGGATAAAAGGCTAGAGGCGCTAGGATTCAATATCCAGGAATGATAGCAGCATCGTCAGTGGAGTACCTTCCAGCCTATGGTTTCTAAGTACCGAGAGATCTAGTCAAGAGAGTAAAGAAGAGTTAGAGACGGTGTGATGTCTCGCTTGATGTTCCAGAATAACACAAGGAAATCTATGGTGCAAGCAAGTTGAAGGAAGGCCGCGAATAGTATAAATAGATATGTATGGGTCCCAAGCTAAAGTATAGTAAAGCGACAAAGTTTTATGACAGGAGTAAGAACGAGAAAGGGCGAGTGAGAAGGTGACGAGAATGGATAAGTCCTCGGGATTAAGCCAATGAAAACGAGAGAGCTAATGGTTTCTCTAAGTTATAGAAAGTTCAGTATATACTGAATGAACTCAAAGGAGTCTAAGACTAATAATATCTAGAAAAAAAATGGAATGCTGCCTGGTAGTGGAATGAGGGTGTGATTGTGATAGATAAAGGATGACGTTTGGGCCTTCGATTGAGTAATGATTTAAAAAGGAGATTTCATGAATTATATGGGATTAAAATACCTAAGTAAGGTGAATCACATTGGGATGCTATGAAATACGGTTATGAAAATATAGTATCACCCCAGGTGGATCAGTCTAATCATTCCAGATGTTCCCCGATGAGACGTGAGCCCTAGCAGCAGTGTTACGTAAGAGGTCAAGTTATCAGTGGTAGATTATAGATCAATATTGAGGTGAGATTAGGCTGTCATTCTTAAGATGAACAAGTAATGAGGAAGCATTAAAGGACTTAGATTTATACATATGGGATAAGTAACGAAAGTAACCTAGAGTTTGGTAGTAGACCTCAGTAACGATAAATCGAAGTAAGAATTATGGCATAGTATGACCTACTTAGATGTAGTAAAAATGACGCCCAAAGGGGCAGCTTGACATAATCTTGTATATGCTCACAAAGTGAGGCATAGAGGTTGGCTAAAAGCTGGAGGAAAAGAGGAGAGAAGAGTTGCATAAGCGCACATACAAAGGTAGAGTCGTACAGGCTGCATGATAGAAGGTAGCAACAGTTACGAGATTGGAAGGATTCCGACCACAAGTCTTGGTGTGAGAAAGAGGCTTAAAGGGGGGAATGCCCTGGACTTTGGATTTATTCACAGAACAGTTGCCTAGATGGCAAGGAGAGTAATAAAGTATTCGGAAGATATAGGCTATGAAAATGATAAGTGCACCAGTCAACATTCGAGGACAATGTTCCAAAGGGGGGAATGATGTTACACCCCATGTTTTCGTACATGAAAGTACGCAATGAGTAAATTGATATAAGCTCGGGAATGAGATTATTTTTGAGGTTATAAGTATTATGTTATTTCAAACAAGTGATAAGTAAATTCGTGAAGTTTAGAGGGTAAACGAATCAAAGAAAATGAGTTTTGTCGAAGTTTGACATTTTGGGATAAAATACGGTCCAAGCTATAATACCCCATATTTATGGACTAGTGCCATACAAGGTACAACAGGACCATGATAGTAAGGTGCATAAGGTGTGTTAAAAGCAAGTGGTATTTTAAGTAATTTGAGATAATTCTTGATTATGTGGGTAATTGATTAATTATTGGTTAATGGGGAAATTAACAAAGTTAATTATTAATTAGTGGTTAATTAAGGTCTTTTGGATAAAGACCAAAGATGCCACGAGGCAGCAAGGCCATAACCAAATTGTGACTCTTAGAATTGAGTAGATAGGTGGCATATTTATTAATATGTCGCTTAGTCTTTAGTCATAACATAAGCCTTGTAAATTCAAAGATCTACATATACTTTAGCAATTAAGAGATACATATCTTTCAAAGCAATTCATGGAAGACTCTCTAAAGTACGGTAGATTTTGCAATTCAACCAATTCATGCAATTCTTAGCAATTTCAAGCAATTCAAGCAATTCACAGATGAAACAATTCCAACGAGATTTCTTAGCACCTTAGCAACGTGAGATTTTGCGATTCTAAAGGAGTACGGTGCAACCTTTTCAAAGAATATCATACAAATTTTTTCCTACTCCAGGTATGTTAAGGCTATTCCTTCTTTCTTTTGGCATGATCTATACGACACGAACGAAACGAGCAAATGCACAACTTCCATAAATTACTCTATTCATAGAAATGCTAGAGATGTATATATTCTTATTCTCTCATGTGTCATATTATTCTATCATCTGTTCATGGGTCTCAAAAATACGTAAGTTGGTAAAGTGTATTTCATGATATAAATCAGAGGCATAATGGTCTTATGACGTACTCAGAGATTTTATTAACGTATTTCATATGCATTTCATGCATTTATACATGCACATTGACCCATGACCGGATGGCGTTATATACGTGTATATATATGTATATGAGATATGGAAAGGTTATGGCGTTATATACGCACCAGCACCTGATCAGCTGGTATACGTTGATGATTTTGCCCACAGTGGCCGAGATGATATGATGGGATGCCCTCAGAGTCTTGATGATGTTATGAACACATGTACCTATGCATGACATGACATTCATACGCATATGCATGACACTATAAGTATTTCATGATTTACAGAGTTATCCAGACTTACAGGTTGAGTCATTTACTCTATATTTCTTCCATGTCTTTTATGTACCTATTTATGTGCCTTACATACTCGGTACATTATTCGCATTGACGTCCCTTTTGCCTGGGGACGCTGCGTTTCATGCCCGCAGGTCCCGATAGACAGGTCGAGAGTCCTCCAAGTAGGCTATCAGCTCAGCGGAAGATGTTGGTGCGCTCCATTTACTCCGGAGTAGCTTGTTTGGTCAGTATGATTTAGACGCGTATTGTTTGGTATGGCGGGGCCCTGTCCCTACCTTTATGATAAGTATGTATTCTTAGAGGCTTGTAGACAGATGTCATGTATACAGATGCTTGTATGGCCTTGCTGGCCTATGTTTTGAGTCTAAAAATGATCATGTTAGCCTTATAGGCCCGTACGTCACATGTATAATTTTTTTTATATATCAGGTTGGGTCATCCTATATTGAGTATTCCCCTATGTCTATTCTGGTTAGCCCATGACGGCCCGTTTGGCCCATTTGCCAATGAAAGTAGAATAAGAAAGATATGTTATGTTGGTACTCGGTTGAGTAAGGTATCGGGTGCCCGTTGCAGCCCATCGGTTTGGGTCGTGACATATATACTATACTATACTATATATATATATATATATATATATATATATATATATATATATATATATATATATATATATATACACACACACATACATACATCTTACATCGGTGGATCAATTGAAAATTCAATTATGTTCGATTAAAACTTACTATAATTGAATTAAATTGTATTAATACAACTTAATATAATTGGATACAACTCAATATAATTGGATCAAGTGAAAGTTCAATTAATTATCGATTAAAATTTACTATAATTGAATTAAATTGTATTTTGCGCGCGTAAGTGTATTATATATATATATATATATATATATATATATATATATATATAACATTAATTTAAATACATGCCACTAAATCCGGCTGAAATCGGTCGGTATATTTAAAATAATTTAAAAACGGAAATATTTAATTAAATTCCGACAGAATTCGGTCGAATATATCTTTAGTTTGACCTACCAGCGGGCCTCCTTCCCCATTTTTATCTTTTCCCTCTATCTCTTCTTTCTCTCTTCCATCTCTCTTCTACCCAAATCCCACCCAAATTCCATACCTATTTACCCAAATCCCACCCAAAATACCCCCAGAATCGAAACCCCGCCTCCCCCAGCCC